>NC_085862.1:17522814-17535314 GCF_034702125.1 Engraulis encrasicolus | reverse complement strand
CAGCGGGCGTCGTGGATCGGCAGCCAAGAAACACCTCCCTTGAGGAGGAAACAAGACGGCGGGGCCTGGGGAGAAGAGGGACTTCAGAAGGCAGTCGAGCGACACACGTCCTCTGGGATGGCTACTCAACGCACGGCAGCATATGGACGCACCCCTCGGAAAATGTGTTTATGTGTGTGTGTGTGGGTGTGTGTGTGGTTGTGTGTGTGTGTGTGTGTGTGTGTGTGTGTGTGGGTGTGTGTATGTGTGTGTGTGTGTGTGTGTGTGTGTGTGTGTGTGTGTGTGTGTAGGGTTGTGTGTGTGTGGTGTGTGTGTGTGTGTGTGTGTGTGTGTGTGTGTGTGTGTGTGTGTGTGTGCGTGCGCGTGTGTGTGCGTGTGTGTGTGTGTGTGCGTGCCTGAATTAGAGTGTGGGTATGTTTGTTGCGTGGAGGGTTCCAGCCAGGCATGCTGGAGCGGGACGAGAAGAGAAGAGAAGGAGAAGAAGAAGAGAAGAGAAGAGAAGAGAAGAGAAGAGAAGAGAAGAGAAGAGGAAGAGAAGAGAAAGAAGGAGAAGAAGAAGAGAAGAAGAGAAGAGAAGAGAAGAGAGGGAGAGAAGAGAAAGAGAAGAGAAGAGAAGAGAAGAGAAGTAGAAGAGGGGGGGTGGTTGGGGGGCGCTAGACCGCCAACAGCATCCTTCTCATGGTGAGATAGAGAGAGGGAGGCCTGTGTGGTTGCTGGAAAGGCTAGACTGGTGATCTGGCAGACATGGTATTTTCCCGGTGGACAGGCAGTCTTCCGGGTCTGATTTCGTTTTTGGTTTTTTTTTACCTTAGAGAAACAGTCCACTATTGATATGGAGTGGCCCATTGGTCCGTCTTTATAATAGAGACCTAAAGCAACAGAGCTAATCGTGAATGATCATATAAAGGCAGGGCCTTTGGATGGTGTGACGGGACTGCTCCTAAACAAAAAAATGCCCGTTTGATTATTTTTCCTTTTAATCCCAGTCCAGTCCTGACTGCTGGTGTTGCCACCAAGCATATGGCTGGCACTAATGGGGGCCTGCTGGGTCAGGAAGGGCTTCCTAATGAAGAGCCTGCTTAGCCGGCCCACTAATTGCACTCCAAGGCACACCGCAGGCAGGCAGGCAGGCCAGCTAGAAAGCTAGCCTGGCGAGCAGGCGTCTCATGAAGGGGCGGTTTTCCTCTTTCATCATCATCATCCTTCTGCTTTCCATGATTTTAGAGAGCTTTAATGAACATTGGAGCATGTTTATCTTCCAGGCCTTCTGCCTGTGCCATGCGGTCCCTCCCAAACATTAAACTTGCACTTGCAGACATAGTATAGTGATCGATTTTCCATATTTAATCAAAATGGATATTTTGCTTGGATTTATTGGATAATAATGATAAACATCGGTAATTATGGCTTACTGATTCCTGATTCACACAAGTGATGTTATTCTTGTGCCATGTAGCTATCTTTTCTGGTCTGTCTCTGTCTGTCTCTCTCTCTCTCTCTCTCTCTTAGCAGGAGTGGGGGCTTGGGGCTGGTTGTGGGCATGGTGTGATGGTGGTGGAGATGGGGATAAAAGCTGCTGGATTGCGAGGGTTAATAAAGATAGCTCCTGGTTCTCCTAATTTCTTTGTCCCTCACCTGCTTGACATTCCCTCCTTCGCCCCTTCCAGGAAGTGGAAAGGCAGAGGTGGAGTGGATGCCTGGATGCCGGCCGAGAATGGGCTGGGTGGGGGCTGGACTGGGGCCTGGACTGGGACTGGATGGGGGCTGGGACATGGCTGGGATGAGTTAATACTGTATATCAGCGATGGGGAACCTTTTTTCATCTGAAGGGCCACTTCATATTCATTCAAGGGCCGTAAAAGTCCTCTGAGAGCCGTACTATGAACTCAAACCAGGATTTCCCCCTTCACTTTAGGCCTATTGAAGGCAGCCACATTTTAAAATAAAAACCACCCTCTCTATGGTTCCCTGACTATACCTTAATTGCATTGCAAATGCATTTTCTAAGATTCCTTTACAAAATATGTCATACTTCATGTGAAGCTGAATAACATTAAAATTATATCGGGGGCCGGATAAAACGGCCTCAAGGGCCGCAAACGGCAATCGAGACATAGGTTCCCCACCCCTGCTGTAAATAGAGCCCCTGGTTCTGGGAGGCCTGGGCTGGGGGAGTTAATAAATACAGCTCCTGGTTCTGGGAGGCCTGGGCTGGGGGGAGTTAATAAATACAGCTGCAGGTTTCTGGCGGGCCTCCAGGTAGGCGGGTGCGAGGAGGACAATGCGATTAGCCGAGACGGCAGCGTGCATGCTTGCCACTCGGTGGCACCGTCTCCGTCGCTCTAATGACATTAGGATGCCGCCGCAATCCGTGTTGCCAGGAGGGGGTCGGAAGGGACGTGCAAACATGGACGCCTGCAGAGGTCAGAAGAGAGGGACGCGGCGAAGATGAGACCCTGGGCTAATCGCGGGAGAGGAGAGAGACACAGCGGTGGAGGCTAACACCAGCGCATCTTAATGCACTCTCAGGGTCCTTGGGTGACAATGGCAGAAGAGTCATTTTCCAAGAGGAGCTGTCCCTTCTGTCCTACTCTCTCTCTCTATTCATCTATGTATCATTCCACAGTATGCATCATTCTCTCTCTTCTCTCTGGTCTCTCTCTCTCTTCCACTCTCTTTCATTTTGTCTGTCTGTAAGTGTTATTATGAAAAGAGAACTGGGATGATCAGAGGCACTTTCAGATGCCACTCCAGACTGTAATTAAGAGGAATCCTTCTCTCTGGGTTCGCTCCGATGTCAAAGCAAAAAGGACAACAACGCCAAGCATTTACACTCACTTTGTCATTCTCACAAGGACGTTTTAATGAACAAAACGTGAGGTGCGTGAGGTTAGGTCAATGGTCCACCATTAACCCATTATCTCATAAAGGTGGGTTGCAGGTTATGACATCACGTTGTAGGAACTCCCCCGGGATTCTAAGGTTTCACATTTGGTTCCACATCTATGTGCCTGCGGATAACCTCCAACCTGATGTCATAATAGTACATTTTCTAAAAAATGGTTAACCTGCACCCAAAACTTCACGTCACAGATGTTTGTCATGCCAGCGAAATCAAATGAAATAGCTTGAAATAGTGTAGAGACTTAGACTTAGACTTAGGACTTAGATCCTGTCAGATAGGCACGTTCTGGCCATCTCGAACCAGCTAACATGGTTCATGCCGAAAATCTGAGTGTTCCGGGAACGGAACCGAGTGATTTGCATTGCAAACCCAAAAATACTTGATTTTTCTCTGCCTAAACCATCACACCTAACAATATGTCAGCAGGGTACATGAAGTCACATGTGGTACGCAAACACAGTCTGAATGTGGGTGGTTCAGAACACAGTAAAGCACTTTGGTTTCCGAACCTAACTGTTGTCGGGAAAGGGCACCAGCATCGTTCTAGTCTGCTGAGAATAGTTACAGTCTACAGACAGTAGTGGTGAGGAAGTCCAATTGCAACCAAGTCAGTTGTTGATTTCATTTGCTGCCACAGGTGAAAATCGCTCCTCGAGATTAAAGTGTGTCAACAGTTTTAGCATTTTTTCATTTTCTTCTCCAAACCACCATCCCTTGCCCTTCATAAAAATACTGTAGCTCATATGATTCTCAAACTGTGGGCCAAGGCCAACCGGTGGGCCCTGAGGGTATTTCAAGTGGGGCCCCGAGTTGGAAAAGGTTGGGGAAGCCCTGCTGTAGCTGACCTTCCCCACAGGATTGAAAGGAACACAGGACTTCGTCTCACATCCCTCCACAACATCCGCTTGCATGCCTCACCAGCGCCAGTTGGCTGGGTCGGCTGTGGCGGACACCGATTCCGCGATGCGAGCAGACTCAGACACGGAGATGAAGATGGCGGGCCGCTCTGCATGAAGCCGTGGCTATTAAACGAAATGCTCTGATGACAAAGCGAACAAGGGTGAGAGACGGCCATATGGTGGACGTAGCGGCGGGTCATTTAGAGATGTATTAACCGTTGCAGGGTTGGTGGCGATGTGAAGTGACTGGCTCCATCTATTGACTGCTGTGGGTCACTGTGGATAAGCTGCTTATGATTAATGCCAGACCAGACTAACTCCCCTATGCCACCACACCCCCAGCCTTCACTACGGGTGGTGGTGGGGGGTTTTTAGAGCGAACGACTCGATAGAGGGGGAAAAGGGGTTGGGTTGGGCGGTTATTGAGAGAGTAGAGAGAGGAGAGAGAGGAGGAGAGAGAGGAGAGAGGAGAGAGAGGAGTGAGAGGAGAGAGAGAGAGAGAGAGAGAGATGAGGAGGAGAGAGAGCAGGCAGGAAAAGAAGAGGGATTTGGCTGGCTCGACATGGTTTCAGGCACTGAGGGCTGACAGTGTTATTTCATGGTGGCACATCCATCAGGACAGGATGACTTGCAAGGGAGAGGAAGAGGAATGGATGCCGCCCTGCTACTCTCCATCTCTCCCTCTATCTCGCCTCTCCGTCTCCACCTGCTCACCAATACGCATCAGCCCATCATCACTGCAACGATTCCACCACCACTCCTGTTCTCTCATGTTGCATTTTTGCACTCTTTACTCCCCATCATCACCACTCAAACTCAACCGCATCCTGTAATCTTCTCATCTCTCGTATCTCTCTCTCTCCTCCTCTCCTCCTCTCTCTTCTCTCTCTTCTCTCTCTCTGTCTCCCCCTACTCCTCTCTCCCTTCTCTCTCTCGCTCCCCCCCCCTCTCTCTCTCCAGTCCTTCTCCCCGTCTCTTGCTCACACCACCATTCCATCGCCCTCCCCTCCACCATACGTCTTTTCTCTTATTCTTGCACTCTTCTTCTCTTTCTCTTAGTCCCTCTCTTACGCCATTCCGAACTGGTCCTCTTTCTCTCTCCTCCTCGTTCTTCCTTCTCTCCTCGCCACCCCCTCCCCGCTTCTCTTATTCCCTCCCTCCTCTGCCATGTCTTCCCTCATTGCCATGCATCTGAAAGCGTTGCTTTATTCTGGTCCCCCTGCCGTCCTGAAAAAACGTGCCTTTCATTCAAAGAACGTCCTGACAGACACGCACGGACGCACTCAACGCCAATGCACGCACCCACGGGACGCGCACTGGGCACGCAACGCACGCATGCCAGCACGCACGTCGCCTCAAGACGCCAACCGCGCCCCGCAGCACGCATGCAGCACACTCGCGCCTCCTACGCGCATAATGCACCTACACAACACACACTACTAGAGACCACAACAACACAACAGTGGGAACAACACAAACACACACCAGCAATGGTATTAAGCCACAAACCAACCTATGCACAACAAACATACTGCTGGCTCCGGCACAGCCACCAGCCTACAAGACCACAGCGGAAAAATAGAGTAAATAGAGAGTGGTGAAAAGAGAGAGAAATGAGAAAGAAAAAAATTTAGTGCGGGGAAAAGTAAGGGCCTATAGGACCAAGTTTTCGAAAGGAAGTGCGAGTAAACAAAAGAGAATAGGCATCATGGGACACACACACACACGGTGAGGACGGGAGAGAAAAAGGTGAGAGGCAGCAGAGAAGAAAGATGGATGAGAAAATGGGTAAACCTAGCCAAACATCATCTAAATACATAAAACTGCGGGGTTAAGGACGGAGAAGCAAAGCCTTTTTCTTTTTATTTATTTCCTTTTCTTTTCTACTCTCTTTTATCTCTATTTTTTTTATTTAATTTTCTTTTTTTTCTATTTTTATTTATATTTAACGCTACAGCTCTTTTTAAGCATTTTTTATTCTTTTTTATTTATTTTTTTTTTTTCTTATTTTTGCACCTTATTATTTTATTTTTTTTTGATCACTTTATTTTAATTTTATCTAGCTTAACTTTCCACTATTCCACTTTATTCCTTTTTCACTGCTAGACTCGCTTATTTCTTCATGGTGCTATGGGAAGAGAGAGAGAAAGAAGAGTGAGAGAGGAAAGAGAGATTAGGAGAGGCTTGAGGCATTTCATTCTTATCTCTTCGCCATAGTTGTAAATGGCAGAGGAGAGAGAGAGAGAGAGTGAGGGAGATATATATCTCTATATATACTTATATTTATGTATACTAGAATAGAGGAGAGAGCAGAGAGAGATAGAGAGAGAGAAGATGGAGATGATGAAGGTAGAAAGACATACGGCGTGGCTGGAGCCTAGGCTGTTTCCTTCGCAGTGTATTGATGAAGATACGGCTTGGGCTACAGATAAGATCTGGACAGCAAGATTGCCCAAATTAAGTGTAATTGAATGATTCTTTAATGCTTCGCGACTGGGCGTATCAGCGGCTGGAAGCCGTGTCGTGGCTCTGGGTCTTGTCTGTATGATGCGTTGCGTTTGGGCCATCAAACCTGATTTACCTGAATGACAGGCTTTTTCTCTTCCCACCCAGCCCGCGACCACAAACAGCCACACTTTTTTCTTCTAAATTCGAAACTTTCTCCCGAACCGGCACTCAAAATCACCGGAGCTTTTAGCGGCGCCCTTGCTCCCACCACTGCTAAAGCCTCTGCTAATTAGAACGGACAGGGCGGGTGGGGGGAAAATTGGCGGAGCTCGCGAAGATGGCGCCACTATCAAAAACCCTCCCGATGCTAGGCCTGGTGGGGACGAGCTGGCGGTGCCCACCGCTTGCCGGGGCGACCAGACGGCACTGTGGTCACCATGGAGCATGATGTGCTGCTCTGATGGTGCCAAGACCAGCCGAGAGGCGCCATTGTCCAGATGTTTATTATAGTAAATGACATTTCTAGATTGGGAATGCCAGTGGGCCAGATGGTTGTTCTAACAAAGGCTCATGGTGTATTTGCTTGTTAGCGTGTAGAGGCTGTTATTTTGGGCAACTGGGGATGTGTGCCAGCAAATTGCCAGTTTTTTGGAGCGCCTCTAAAATCATGCTACACACAGAGACAAACAGGCCCCAGATTACAAACGTACTAAAGCATGCACTAACACACGCCACGCACCGCACAGCATGCACGCACGCTACCACACACACACACACGCACGCTAGCGCGCACAACACACACACACGAAACCAACACACACAGCACGATCACAACACACAACCACACACACACACACACACACACACACACACAAACACAACTAATCATAACGTTAGGTAACGCTACCATAACGAGCCTCCTGCCCAAACAAAGAAGTCAGAGGCACTGTGGGTCCCTTTAATGGGAGGGGGACTCTACTACCTACCGTGAGGGGGTGGGGTTTCTATTCAACACTCGTACAGAGAACACAAGGCCCCTCTGGGGATAGTTGACAGAGAAACATGTGAGTTGGGATCGAATCCAAGATAAGCCCTGCTGATTAGTAAGCCCACGCAGTGGGGGTGGTGAGCGATAGACAGTGAGAGGTCGTGGATGGGCTGGCATGCGCAATCAGGGATGTCCGTCAACCTCAAAGGACACACAACACAAAGCTACAGCAGAGAGATTAAAGAGACTGTCACACATACTCCCTCTTCCCCCTGCGAGACCAGAACTTACAAGGACATACAATGGGCATGCAACGTGTCATAATAACTCCTTAGTCACTTGAACAAAGTCTAAGAAGGCTCGACCAAAAAAGCATAGATCACACCACAAACAAAAAAAAAGAATTTAACAAATAAAAAAGTCGACTCAACCCGCCAACTGTGGCTTTTCAGAGAGTCACTTCTGAAATGATTAACAAAGAATTACAACCAACACCTGTTATTTGACAATCACCGCTTAGCTGTTCAACCGTGATCAAGAGCGGAAAGAGAAACTTCCCAATTTTCTCTTGGGCAACCCTGTATGTTAGCGCCAATTTTCATTCTGTACCTCAAAGGCCAAGCAAAGACAATCCTAAAAGGAAATTGGACTGCGGGGGCTGGTCTTTCTTTATGATTCTTCCTTAAGAGTAATACATCAAAGCAAACTCAAAAAAGGAGGCAAAAAACACCGGGGGGGGGTAGAACATGGCAAGACAATGGCATTCAGAACAGAACAGAACCTCCCTTTGTGTCTCCTCTTCCTCCCGCCCCTCTTCCCTCTCTCCAAAGGGAAGGATGCATATTGAATATGTGATGGAAATACAAAATAATGACCTCTGAAAATAATGGATTAGAGATATTTTGTTTTAGGTATTGGGACAAAGGTATTATTGAATAGAATAAAATGAACCAAGCCAAATAAAATTATGTTGCGTCATGTCTATGAACATGCAAATAATGAAGACAGTAGTGAGATACTATTTGCAAAATAGTATGGAATATTAAAAACGAACTAGACTATGAAACAAACCTCATTTGTTTGTATCAGCTGTTTTTTGTACATTACATGACATGAAGCAGAATGCAACTTATTATGGAGACCAACTCTATAATCATCTGCACTGAGTGCAGCAGTAGTGCTACCATACGGAGCTACACAATATTTCCACTTTGAAACGAAAGGATGGCTGTATTTTCGGGTTTGTGCATCAGTTATGTACAAACTCTCCTTATTCATTCCAAATTTGGTAGTGTTTCAGGAAGTATTTCGGCTGCCCAGATTGCTGTTTCATACATGTAAATTGGAATATTCCAGAACTTGTTTGTATACAGCCCCTTAAAATAGGGTTGATACTTGATTAATCTGGTGCCCATGTCTGTCAGTTTCTGATGATGTAGTGTAGGCTCAGAAACAAGCCTTAGTGCCCAGGAGAGTTTTAGTAGCTGAGCCAGTCTTACTACCGGCTCTTGTCAGACAGACTTTGACGACGGGGTGGCTCCTCGATTTTTTTATGTCACGGCGACGGCCAAAATGGAGAGAAGTTGCCGTTCAAGGCGCCGTCATAAAGTTTTCAGCAGTCTGGCTCGGAGAGCCCTATTCAATTAGGACCTCCCTGGATTCCCCCTGGGTACAACGCTTGCGCTCTTTAAAAATGCCCGATCATTAACCTGGGGCATGCCTTTCTTCAGAAGACACTTCAGTTATTTAAAAAATTAAAATCAAGCACAGCACAGGACAGAAAACATGAATAGGAAGCTTTCAGGGAGTTGAACAGTTTGTAGAGAGAAATGAGCGTGAGAGAGAGAGTGAGAGGAGAGAGGAGAGTGAGAGAGGGAGAGAAGGGAAGAGAGATGAGGGAGAGGAGATGAGAGAGACGTAGATTGCTGGAGAGATCGCGAGAGGAGAGAGCGAGAGAGAGTGAGTGTGTGGCTGTGCTGTGGGCACATCCGAACCGAAAATAGCTTGTTGGGTGTCCAGAACTTCAAGAAAAGATAATCCATGTTCATCTTTGTAGTCTTTGATGGTACACAGTCTTAAAGGCCCTTGTGTAATTATTTTTGAAAGGTTATTCACTAATGCATTCAGAAGACACAAAACCAAAGGGACAGAGAGACCATAAAACCTCCTGGACTTTAATGCCCAATTGACCAGATAAATGGTTGAGAATTTAGAAACAATAGCGTCCTCAAAAACTTACAGTGTAAAAACAAAAGACCTATAAACGCTTCCGGCTGTTAACTTAAGGAGACCAATGTCCACAGCATTCTGTAGGCCTACAAATCTCTGTAGTTCTTGTTGGTTGATGTTTGTTACCGGTCTTTTTCTTGTGTGAGCTTGCCTGTAGTTAGTCAGTTCTGTGTCATTCTTTTCGGTGTTGTCTACTTGATTAGAGACTAACAATAAGGGTTTTTGTATGTATGGTGCAAATGGGGGAATTTCATATGATGAGATAACGTATGTGTTTTGGTTCTCACAGAGGAGTGTCTTAACACAAAGTAATTACTGAATGAACCAATGAGACGGCCATCTACATGACTACATACAGCTATCAATGATCAAAATAATCTAAAAATAGGAGTCCTACTAGATCAGGAGGCCATATCTCCATTAGGAGAGCAGATCATGCTTGACGCGTGATAGCCGCATGTAAAGGTCTATGCAGTATATTGGCCTAAATCAGGCGGTGCCGCTAGGTTGCCCAATGAGGCAGGCCCATACGTCCATATTATCCACGTCAATTTAGCCACATAATCAATTATCCACACTGCCTGCTAATGCTACTACAGGTATGCTCTCTAAGTAGACCATCCTGCTTATGCCTAATCAAGGGCCCATAGTAAGTGATACCTGTGCACATCCTGTATTCTGTGATCAGTAGAGAAAGTGAGCGTCTGTCCTCAAGACACCCTACATATATTACATTACATTTAGCTAACGCTTTTATCCAAAGCAACTTACAAATACACGTATTGGTATTGGTTACCGTCCCTGGAGCAGTGTGAGGACAGGTGTCTTGCTCAAGGGCACTTCAGCCATGGAGGGAGGAAGGGATTGGTAAGGGTGGGGATTGAACCTGCAACCCTGTGATCTACAGTCCAGCTCCCGAACTATTGCACTACGATTGTCCTGCCCTACTAGCCCCTACTAGCCCCTAATACTCCCTTCTCTGCCCTTTGGGCAGGGACACTGAGCTTTGGCCAGTCCCAGGACAAGGACAAAGGACAAAGTACTCGGAAATAACCCCCCAACTCAATACATACAATGTAATACGGTTGGCACCACCCCCCTCCCTGGGCCTAGGACAACTGACCTCTTCGCATCCCTTGCCAGCGTGTCTGGCCACACCTGACACTCGTTCACTCATGTCTAGGGCAACCGTCACTGAGCCTAAGTTTTTTGGGAATCATCTCCTTATGATCAGGGTCTTTGGTTTCTGTGACGTTATGTTGTTCACCCACCTTTACTGGTAGGGACACTCATACACGCGAATTAATATATTCGCGAACTTTTGCCATTCCATTCTACTATGTAGAGAGGCGAAAGCGGCAAGCGATGGGCAAGCTGACCGTCAAGCGAACATGGAGCCGAAGCGGAAGCCCGAAATTATTACAAGAAAGTTTAAGTGTTATGCAGAATGAGGAGCGAATTCGGCCTGCCAGGGCCCAATCAAATCAACAACATACACTGTTCCATTCCATTTGATTCGCATCGCGACGGACCTGATGACGGTTGAATTTTCGCCTCTCTTTCGCTTCGGCCTGGTCTTCGCTCTCCTATCGTGTCCCTACCGTTACCGGCACTGCTCAACAAACCGAGAGAATGACTTTCTTCTTTCCTTCCTAGCACCGCACCCCTCATGCACCTACACCCGCTCCATCCATGTCACCACACACACACACGCACGCACACGCACGCATGCAACAACACCACACCCCACCACAACACACACACACACACACACACACACACACGACACACAAACACACACACCACAACACACACACCCATCACACAACACACACACACACAAACATCACACACACACACCACACATACCACACACACACACACCACACACACACAACACACACACTGGCACACTAGGTTCCGTCATTAGGGGCACACCACTGCATCCCACATGATGTGATATGAGTCACTCGTTAAACTCACTGAGGGGGGGGAGACAAGAGCTATGACAGATGTGATTTAGTTTCAGGCCAAAGTTGAGAGGTGGACGGGTTTTCATCTCTTTGTATTGTGGATGACCAGCCGACACACGCTTTCCCCCAAAACAACACATCTGCACTTGCGGACACACACACACACACACCACACACACTCACACACACACCACACACCAACACACAACACACAACACAACACACGGACACACACACACAACCACACACAACACACGACACACACACAACACACACACACATATACCCCTACCACCCACCACTCCACATGCCACAGCGTCACCCACACACTCGGTGCTCTGCAGGCCCACCAAAACCTCACCCCTGACTTTTTTCTCGTCGATAGATCTTGCTATTCCCGCCGAAGGAGAAGGTGAGAAATAAAGACTTTCTGCTTGTGTTCTCCTTTCGGAGGCGAAAGCCCCAGGCCGCTAAGATTCCCTGTGGAGGAGAGAGAGCAGAAGGGGAACAAACATCTGACATGAGAGAGCGAGAAAGAGAGAAAGAAGAGAGAGAGAGAGAGCCGAAAACAAAACACATTGAGTGAACTTAATAAAGAAGACAGAAGAGGACGAGGAGACTGGAGACGTGGGGAGATCAACACACATCCTCTTTTAGATCTGTCCCTCCTGGCCAACAGGTGATTGCTGCAATGCGGAAGTATTCATTCATACACATCCTGGCTTCTCAGTTATTTTGATCCATAGTTGTGTTATTTGCCCTGGTTTTTGCAACCCTCCACTGGTTAGTGCATATATACTAGCCTCGCTGCGCCAATCCTAACGTACTTCCAACCAAGGACACTTGCGCCCTCTGCGTACTACGTCTGGAAACTGTTTTCCGTGGAGCGATGTATAGCGCGTAGGATTTGGCCCGGGCCCAAACCCTCTCAGAAAGAAAACAGCACAATAAGCCGAAGAGGACAGGTGTTGGTCATTTTGGTCATACCTTTTTTCAGATTTCAGATTTCAGATAAGTAAAACTAGACCCTCTGAAAATGAACATGGAAACGTGAGATT
>NC_085862.1:17508626-17518626 GCF_034702125.1 Engraulis encrasicolus | reverse complement strand
GAGTGGCCCATTGGTCCGTCTTTATAATAGAGACAAAGCAACAGAGCTAATCGTAATGATCATATAAAGGCAGGGCCTTTGGATGTGTGACGGGCTGCTCTAAACAAAAAAATGCCCGGTTGATTATTTTTCTTTTAAATCCCAGTCCAGTCCTGGCTGCTGGTGTTGCCACCAAGCATATGGCTGGCACTAATGGGGGCCTGCTGGGTCAGGAAGGGCTTCCTAATGAAGAGCCTGCTTAGCCGGCCCACTAATTGCACTCCAAGGCACACCGCAGGCAGGCAGGCAGGCCAGCTAGAAAGCTAGCCTGGCGAGCAGGCGTCTCATGAAGGGGCGGTCTTCCTCTTTCATCACCATCATCCTTCTGCTTTCCATGATTTTAGAGAGCTTTAATGAACATTGGAGCATGTTTATCTTCCAGGCCTTCTGCCTGTGCCATGCGGTCCCTCCCAAACATTAAACTTGCACTTGCAGACATAGTATAGTGATCGATTTTCCATATTTAATCAAAATGGATATTTTGCTTGGATTTATTGGATAATAATGATAAACATCGGTAATTATGGCTTACTGATTCCTGATTCACACAAGTGATGTTATTCTTGTGCCATGTAGCTATCTTTTCTGGTCTGTCTCTGTCTGTCTCTCTCTCTCTCTCTCTCTCTTAGCAGGAGTGGGGGCTGGGGTGGGCATGGTGATGGTGGTGGAGATGGGGATAAAAGCTGCTGGATTGGAGGGTTAATAAAGATAGCTCCTGGTTCTCCTAATTTCTTTGTCCCTCACCTGCTTGACATTCCCTCTCGCCCCTTCCAGGAAGTGGAAAGGCAGAGGTGGAGTGGATGCCTGGATGCCGGCCGAGAATGGGCTGGGTGGGGCTGGACTGGGGCTGGACTGGGACTGGATGGGGCTGGACATGGCTGGGAGGAGTTAATACTGTAAAACAGGGATGGGGAACCTTATTCATTCGAAGGCCCACTTCAAATTCATCCGAGGGCCGTAAAAGTTCTCCGAGGGCCGTACTATGAACACAAACCAGGATTTCCCCTTCACTTTAGGCCTATATTGAAGGCAGCCACCTTATAAATAAAAACCACCCTCTCTAGGTTCCCTGACTATACCTTAATTGCATTGCAAATGCATTTTCTAAGATTCCTTTACAAAATATGTCATACTTCATGTGAAGCTGAATAACATTAAAATTATATCGGGAGCCGGATAAAAAGGGCACTCAAGGGCCGCAAACGGCCCTCGAGACATAGGTTCCCCACCCCTGCTGTAAATAGAGCCCCTGGTTCTGGGAGGCCTGGGCTGGGGGGAGTTAATAAATAGACCTCCTGGTTCTGGGAGGACTGTGCTGGGGGAGTTAATGAATAGAGCTGCAGGTTCTGGCGGGCCTCCAGGTAGGCGGGTGCGAGGAGGACAATGCGATTAGCCGAGTCGCAGCGTGCGTGCTTGCCACTCGGTGGCATCGTCTCCGTCGCTCTAATGACATTAGGATGCCGCCGCGTCCGTGTTGCCAGGAGGGGGTCGGAAGGGACGTGCAAACATGGACGCCTGCAGAGGTCAGAAGAGAGGGGACGCGGCGAAGATGAGACCCTGGCTAATCGCGGAGAGGGACACAGCGGTGGAGGCTAACACCACCAGCGCATCTTAATGCACTCTCAGGGTCCTTGGTGACAATGGCAGAGGAGTCATTTTCCAAGAGGAGGATGTCCCTTCTGTCCTACTCTCTCTCTCTCTCTATTCATCTATGTATCATTCTACAGTATGCATCATTCTCTCTCTCTCTCTCTCTCTCTCTCTCTCTACTCTCTTTCATTTTGTCTGTCTGTAAGGGTTTAGGGAACATGAGACAGAGGCACTTTCAGATGCCCTCCAGACTGTAATTAAGAGGAATCCTCTCTCTCGGTTCGCTCTGATGTCAAAGCAAAAAGGACAAGCCTAGACATTTCATTCACTTTTCATTCTCACAGACGTTCGTTTTAATGAACAAACCTGAAGTGCGTGAGGTTAGGTCAATGTCCACCATTAACCATTATCTCTTAAAGGTGGGGTTGCAGGTATGACATCACGTTGTAGGAACTCCCCCGGGATTCTAAGGTTCCACATTGGTTCCACATCTATGAGCCTGCGGAACCCCCAACCTGATGTCATAATAGTACATTTTCTTAAAATGGTTAACCTGCACCCAAAACTTCAAGTCACAGATGTTTGTCATGCCAGCGAATCAAATGAAATAGCTTGAAATAGTGTTCCCGTCTAGATAGGCACGTTCAGGCCATCTCGAACCAACTGACATGTTCATGCCGAAAATCTGAGTGTTCGGGAACCGGAAAGTCGATTTGCATTGCAAACCGAAAAAATACTTGATTTTTCTCTGCCAACCATCACAATAATATGTCAGCAGGTACATGAAGTCACATGTGGTACGCAACACAGTTTGAATGTGGGTGGTTCAGACGTAAGCACTTCGGTTCCGAACCTAACTGTTGTGGGAAAGGGCACCAGCATCATTCTAGTCTGCCTGAGAATAGTCTACAGTCTACAGACAGTAGTGGTGAAGGAAGTCAATTGCAACCAAGCCAGTTGTTGATTTCATTTGCTGCCACAGGTGAAAATCGCTCCTCGAGATTAAAGTTTCAACATTTAGCATTTTTCATTATCTTCATCACCATCCCTTGCCTTCATAAATATACTGTAGCTCAATGATTCTCAAACTGTGGGCCAAGGCCAACCGGTGGGCCCTGAGGGTATTTCAAGTGGGCCCCGAGTTGGAAAAGGTTGGGAACCCCTGCTGTAGCTGACCTTCCCCTACAGGATTGAAAGGAACACAGGACTTCGTCTCACATCCCTCCACAACATCCGCTTGCATGCCTCACCAGCGCCAGTGGCTGTCGGCTGTGGCGGACACCATTCCGCGATGCGAGCAGACTCAGACACGGAGATGAAGATGGCGGCCGCTCTGCTTGAAGCCGTGGCTATTAAACGAAATGCTCTGATGACAAGCGAACAAGGGTGAGAGACGGCCATATGGTGGACGTAGCGGCGCGGTCATTTAGAGATGTATTACCGTTGCCAGGTGGTGGCGATGTGAAGCGACTGGCTCCATCTATTGACTGCTGTGGTCACTGTGGATAAGCTGCATATGATTAATGCCAGACCAGACTAGCTCCCCATGCTCACACAGCCTTCACTCACGGTGGTGGTGGGGGGAGAGCGAACGTCAGATAGAGGGGGATAAGGGGTGGGGGGGGGTATTGAGAGAGAGAGAGAGAGAGAGAAAGAGAGAGAGAGAGAGAGAGAGATGAGGAGGAGAGAGAGCAGGCAGAAAGAGAGGGATTTGGCTGGCTCGCCATGTTTCAGGCAGCTGAGGGCTGACAGTGTTATTTCCTGTTGGCACATCCATCAGACAGGATGACTTGCAGGGAGAGGAAGAGGAATGGATGCCCGCCTGCTCTCTCCCTCTCTCTCTCCCTGCTCACACCATCAGCCCACCATCCACCACTCCTGTTCTCTCATTTTTGCACTCTCTTACTCCCTCTCCCACTCAACTCCCTCACCCTGTAATCTCTCTCTCTCTCTCTCTCTCTCTCTCTCTCTCTCTCTCTCTCTCTCTCTCTCTCTCGCTCTCCCCCCCCTCTCTCTCTCTCCTTCTCCCCGTCTCTTGCTCACACCATCCATTGCCCCCTCCACCACTTCTTTTCTCTTATTCTTGCACTCTTTCTCTTTCTCTTAGTCCCTCTCTTACGCCATTCCGAACTGTCCTCTTTCTCTCTCTCTTTCTCCCCCCTCTCTCTCTTTCCCTCCCTCTGCCTGTCATCCTCATCCATGCATCTGAAGCGTTGCTATTCTGGACCCCCTGCCGTCCTGAAAAAACGTGCCTGTCAAAGAACGTCTGACAGACACGCACGGACGCACGCACGCAACCCACGGACGCGCGCACGCAACGCACGCATGCACGCACGCACGCACGCACGCTCGCGCGCGCACGCATGCACGCACAAACACACACACAGAGACCACACACAACACACACCAGCAATGGTATTAAGCCAACACCTATGCACAACAAACATACTGCTGCTCGCGCCACAGCCTACAAGACCACAGCGGAAAAAAATAGAGTAATAGAGAGTGGTCAAAAGAGAGAAGAAATGAGAAAAAAAAATTAGTGACGGAAGTAACGGCTAGACCAAGTTCAAGGAAGGCAGTAAACAAAAGAGAAGCATCATGGACACACACACACAGTGAGGACGGGAGAGAAAGTGAGAGGCAGAGAGAGAAAGATGGAGAGAATGGGTAAAACCAAACAACATACTGCGGGGTTAGAGCTAGCTTTTCTTCATGGTGTATGGAAGAGAGAGAAAGAGAGTGAGAGAGAAAGAGAGATAGAGAGGATGAGGCTTTTCTTCGCAGTGTATGGCAGAGAGAGAGGGAGATATATATATCTATATATATATATATATAGATAGAGAGAGAGAGAGAGAGAGAGAGAGAGAGAGATGGAGAGGATGAAGTAGAAAGACATATGGCGTGGCTGGAGCTAGCTTTTCTTCGCAGTGTATGATGAAGTACGGCCTTGGCTACAGCACTGGACAGCAGATCCCAAATCTAATAAGACCTTTAATGCGCTGGGCGAGGCTGGAAGCCGTGTCGGGCTCTGGTCCTGTCCTATGCACCATCAACCTGATTTACTGACAGGCTTTTCCCACCAGCCCGACCACAAACAGCCACACTTTTTCTTCTATTCGCTTCCGAACGGCCTCAAAATCCCGGGCTTAGCGGCTGGCCGCCACTGCTAAAGCCTTGTAATAGAACGACAGGCGGGTGGGGGAAAATAGGCGAGCGCGAATGGCCACATCAAACCCCCGATGCTAGGCCTGGTGGGACGCGCTGGCGGCACCGCTGCCGGGGCGACCAGAGGCACTGTGTCACCATGGAGATGATGTGCTCTGATGGTGCCAAACCAGCGAGAGGCGCCATTGTCAGATGTTTATATAGTAATACATTCTAGAATGCCAGTGGCCAATGGTGTTCTAACAAAGCTAATGTTGTTGTTAGCTGTAGAGGCTGTTATTTTGGCACTGGCTGTGCCAGCAATTGCCATTTTTTGGCTCGCCTCTAAAACCTGCACACACAGAGACACACAGCAGTTACAAACGTAAAGATGCACGCACACACGCACGCACGCACGCACGCACGCACGCACGCACGCACGCGCGCGCGCGCACACACACACACACACACACACACACACACACACACACACACACACACACACACACACACACACACACACTAATCATTACCGTTAGGTAACCTACATAACGAGCTCCTGCAACAAAGAAGCAGAGCACTGTGGGTCCTTAAGGGCTCTACTACTACCTGGTTTCATTCAACTCCGTACAGCCCCTCTGGGGATAGTTGACAGAGAACATGTGAGTTGGGATCAAGCCAGAAAGCCTGCTGATTAGAAGCCACAGTGGGGGGTGAGCGATAGACAGTGAGAGGTCGTGGGGGTGGCAGAATCAGGGATGTCGTCAACCTCAAAGGCACACAAAGCTACAGCAGAGAGATTAAAGAGCTGTCACACATACTCCCCCTGGAGCCAGAATGACAGACATACAATGGGCATGCACGTGTCATAACTCTTAGTCACTTGACGTCAAGAAGGCCGACCAAAAAAAGAGTACCAAAAAAAAGAATTTAAAAATAAAAAAGTCGACTACGCCAACTGTGGCATTTCAGAGAGTCACTTCTGAAACGCATTACACACCTGTTTGACATCACCTTAGCTGTCAACGTGATCAAGAGCGAAAGAGAACTTCCATTTCTCTTGCCACCTGTAGTGCGCATTTCATTACCTCAAAGGCAAGACAGTCTAAAAGGAAATGACTGCGGGGCTGTCTTTCCTATGAGTAACTCAAAGGCACACCGGGGGTAGAACATGGCAAGACATGGCATTCAGAACAGAACTCTCCAAAGGGAAGGATGCATATGAATATGTGATGGAACACAATAATGAATGGAAAAATGGATTAGAGATATTTGTTTTGTATAGGACAAATGTATTGAATAGAATAAATGAACAGCATAAAATATGTTGCGTCCTCTCTATGAACATGCAAATAATGAAGGCAGTGAGATACTATTTGCAAAATAGTATGGAATATTGAAAATGAACTAGACTATTTAACAAACCTCATTTGTTTGTATCAGCTGTTTTTGTACATTACATGACATGAAGCAGAATACAACTTACTATGGAAACCATAAACACCAGCACAGAGTGCAGTTACATACGAGTACACAATACTCCACTTTGAAACGAAAGGATGGCTGTATTCGGTTTGTGCATCAGTTATGTAAACTCTTTATTCATTCCAAATGTGGTTGTGTTTCAGGAGTATTACGGCTGCAGAATGCTGTTTCATACATGTAAATGGAACATTCCAGAACTTGTTTCATACAGCTTAAAGTATGTTGATACTGGATTAATCTGTGCATGTCTGTCAGTATATGATATGTAGAGTAGGCAGAACAAGCTTAGTGCAGGAGAGTTTTAGTAGCTGAGCAGTCTTACTACTGGCTCTTGTCAGAAAGACTTTGACGAGGTGCTCCTCTAATTTCACGGGACGGCAAATGGAGGAAGTTGCCGTCAAGGGTCATAAAGTTTGCAGCAGTCTGGCTCGGAGAGCCATATTCAATTAGGACCTCCCTGATTCCCCCTGGGTCACCGCTAGCGCTCTTTAAAATGCATCATTAACTGGGGCATGCTTCTCTCAGAAGACCTTCATTTATTTAAAAAAATAAAATCAAGCACAGCACAGGACATAAACATGAATATGAAGCTTTCAGGGAGTTGAAAAGTTTGAGAGAGAGAGAGAGAGAGAGAGAGAGAGAGAGAGAGAGAGAGAGAGAGAGAGAGAGAGAGAGAGAGAGAGAGAGAGAGAAAGAGAGAGAGAGAGAGAGGAAGAGAGAGAGAGAGAGAGAGAGGGGAAGAGAGAGAGTGAGTGTGTGTCTGTGTGTGGGCACACCGAACCGAAAATAGCTTGTTGTGTCCAGAACTTCAGAAAGAAATCATGTTCATCTTTGTAGTCTTTGAAGGTACACAGACGTAAAGGCCTTGTGTATTATTTTTGCAAGGTATTCACTAATGCATTCAGAAGACACAAACCAAAGGACAGGAGACCATAAAACCTCCTGGACTTTAATGCCCCATTGACCAGATACATGGTTGAGAATTTAGAAACAATAGGTCCTCAAAAACTACAGTGTAAAACAAAAGACCATAAACGCTTCAGAGGTTAACCTAAAGAGACCAATGTCCACAGCATTCTGTAGGCCTACAAACTCTGTAGTTCTTGTTGATGTTTGTTACCGTCTTTTTCCTTGTGTGAGCTTGCCTGTGTTAGTCAGTTCTGTGTCATCTGTGTTGTCTACTTGTTAGAGACTAACAATAAGGGTTTTTTTATGTATGGTGCCAATGGATTTCCTATGATGAGATAAGTATGTGTTTTGGTCTCACAGTGTCTTAACAAAAGTAATTACAGAAAGAAACCAATGAGACGGCATCTACTGCTACATACAGTACAATGATCAAAATAATCTAAAAAGGAGTCTACTAGATCAGGAGCACATCTCCATTAGAAGAGCAGACATGCTGCCGTGAAGCCGCATGTAAAGGACATGCAGTATATTGGCCTAAATCAGGCGGAGCCGCATGCCCAATGAGGCAGGCCCATACGACCTTATTATCCACGTCCAATTAGCCACAAATCAATTATCCACACTGCTGCTAATGCTACTACACGTCTGCACCTCAGTAGCCATCCTGCTAAGCTAATCAAGGGCCCATAGTAAGTGATACCTGTGCACATCCTGTATTCTGTGATCAGTAAAGAAAGTGAGCGTCTGACACCCTATATTACACTACATTACAATTCGCTAACACTTTTATCCAAAGTGACTTACAAATATTACATGGTATTGGTTAAAGTCCATGGGTCATTGTGAGGACAGGTACCTTGCTTAAGGGCATTTCAGCTATGGAGGAAGGAAGGTGTTGGTAAGTCTGGGGATTGAACCTGCAACCCTGTGATGTACAGTCCAACACCTGAATATATAGCCTTTCACAGAGTAGTGCATGCTGCAGAAAAAATCACTGGCGCCATCCTTCCAGGGCTGCAAGATATATATGCAAGAAGGGCAAAGACACGAGCACAAAGGATTATGAAAGACACATTCCATCCTAGTCACTCCATGTTCGAAAGGCTGCCCTCAGGGAAACGACTACGTTCCAACAGAGAGACTGCGTAAGAGTTTTTTTCCTGAAGCCATCCGCTTTTTAAATGATTAAGACAATAACTATTTTTAATTATTTTTTATTTTATTTTATTAGTTTTATTTTTTATTTTTTACCATCCAATACAACACAGAGCAGTTGCAATCCCCATTTCACTGGCAATTGTGCTTGCACAAAGAAGCACGTGACAAATAAAAATCTTGAATCTTGAATCTGAATCATAACACACCGGCTGCCCTAGCCTCGCGAGCCATCCTACGTATTTCCGCCAAAGGATTGGCTCCACTACTGTAGTCTGGCCGTGCTTCTCTGTGGAGTGCCTGGAGCAGTAGAATTTTGATCGCAATGCCCCCCCCCCCCAGAAAACAGCCAATAATCGAATACGCCCCCCACGTGGGGGCGAAAGGGGGAGGACGCTCGTGACAATGACGTACACATCTGCGCCAGAGCCATTGGTCTGCGCTATGTTGTTGTTGAGTAACTGCCAGCGATTGGGTGAGAGGTGTCCAATAATTTCAAACCATAACTGAATGCAAGCTTCCTGCTTCCTACAAATGCCTCAGAGCAAAGAAATGCCAGACCATGAATACGAAATGAAATGGTAGTATTATGGGATGGTCAGGACCAGGCTATGGCTGCCCTGCCCTACTAGCTCTTACTAGCCCCTACTAGCTCCTTCTCTGCCCCTTAGGCAGGGACACTGGCAGCATTGGCACGTCCCAGGATAAGGTCATCAGATATAACCCCCCAAGTCAACGAATACCCAATTCTGAACCCCACCCCCACCCCCTCCCTGGGCCTAGGACAACTGACCTCTTCGCACCCCTTGCCAGCGTGTCTGGCCACACCTGACACTCGTTTACTGCTGGCACCGTCACTGAGCTAAGTTTGGGAATCATCTCCTTATGATCAGGTCCTTTGGTTCCTGTGACGTTAGAAGTTCACCCCCTTCACCTCACTGTCAACAAACCGAGAGAATGCTTTCTCCTCCTAACGCACCCCCAGCACCTACACCCCTGCAACCCATGTCACACACACACACACACACACACACACACACACACACACACACACACACACACACACACACACACTACTAGGTTCCGTCATTAGGGCCCCCCTGCTCCCACATGATGTGATGAGTCACTCTTAACTCACTGAGACAAGAGCATGAGATGTGATTAGTTCAGGCCAAAGTTGAGAGTGGACGGGTTCATCTCTTTGTATTGGGTGACAGCGACACACGCTTTCCCCCAAAACACACATCTGCACTTGCGGACACACACACACACACACACACACACACACACACACACACACACACACACACACACACACACACACACACACACACACACACACACACACACACACACACACACACACACACACACACACACACACACACACACACACACACACACACACACACACATATACCCCTCCACCCCCACCCACAGCCACAGCGTCACCCACACACTCGGTGCTCTGGGCACCAAACTCACCCCTGACTTCTCGTCGAAGATCTTGATTCCGCCGAAGGAGACGGTGAGAAAGACTTTCTGCTTGTGTTCTCCTTTCGAGCGAGCCCCGGCCGCAAGTCCCTGTGGAGGAGAGGAGAAGGGGAACAAACATCAGACGTGTGAGAGAGAGAGAGAGAGAGAGAGAGAGAGAGAGAGAGAGAGAGAGAGAGAG
>NC_085862.1:17498626-17501126 GCF_034702125.1 Engraulis encrasicolus | reverse complement strand
TCTAAAAGAAATCTTGGAAAAACTCCATCCACCCAGTCAGAAGTTATGGGCCAAACAATTCAGCCATCTTGGATTCAGCCATCTTGAAAGTGTTGTAGCTCTGCGTTTTGGGGATATACTAAATGACATAGATGGTATTTTAAGTTGGCTAAGGAACACTGCATATGATATAATTTTGAATGGGATTAGAACTCACAACCTCCATATCTGTAATCCAACCCCTTTGCCATTGATATTAAATGACATACAATACATGATATTTGAAGTTGGCTAAGGAACACTGCATATGATATCATTTTGAAAATCAACATGGCTTCGACTGGGGTTCGAACCTCCAACCCCCATATCCCTAATTCAGCACATTTGCCATTCATACTAAATGACATACATGGCATTTTAAGTTGGCCAAGGAACACTGCATATGATATCATTTTGAAAATCAACATGGCTTTGACTGGCATTCGAACCCCCAACCTCCATATCTGTAATCCAGCACATTTGCCATGCATACTAAATGACATACATGGCATTTTAAGTTGGCCAAGGAACACTGCATATGATATAATTTTGAAAATCAACATGGCTTTGACTGGGTTTCGAACCCCCAACCTCAATATCTGTAATTCAGCACATTTGCCATCCATACTAAATGATATACATGGCATTTTAAGTTGGCCAAGGAACGCTGCATATGATATAATTTAGAAAATCAACATGGCTTCAGATGGGATTCGAACCCTCACATCCATATCTCTAATGCAGCGGCATGCATTACCACTAAGCCAAGCAGCTAGCTGTCATACACAGTCCAGCAAGACTATATTAGATTGCATTGAAGAGCTGAACAATACACTTCTAGAATGGCTGCTCGCACCTGCTCGTTAAGAATAGAATCTTGAGACAGTGGCAGTTAAGATGGAATCCTTCATTGGGAGCACCTGTTCTGATACTAACTGACAGTTAGTATTGAGCCTTTAACAGGGGAGAAAATGAGAATGAGTTTTTTGTCTTTACAACATCGTTGTAAAAAAAACTAAAAGGAGTTGGCACGTGTCCTTTTCACAGATCGGAGTCATGCTTGTGATCTCTCTAACAGTCTTTGAATGAAGTTTATAGGTTAAATTTTTCAGGCACAAATGGACCTCCGTGTGGGACATGCGCTGATCTCTTGAAAAATGCACTTTTCAAAAGACTGGGATTCTCCATAGAGCCAGGCCTGTTTTTTTTACAAACCTGCCATTTAAAAAGTATTGGGAGTTGGGAGATGAAAACTTTGACAATTTGGAGACATCCCATAGAGCTCGCTAACAACGCGTCAACTAAACTTCTAGGTGAAAGTGTTGATGTTTTATGACCGAAAAAGCCTCCTACACTCTAATCTCTAGAGTGGCGGAACTTTGGTTCATGAAGGTTCCACCATAGTTTTCAATGGAGACCCAGGCTTTCACAAAATCGCCAAAAACGGGAAAACGACAAGAGACACGGAGAAGCCTATAACGATACGCGATCTCCAAGCCGAGCCGGTCGTTTTAGTGTTTGAACGGTGTCTCTATCTCGAAAGGCCTAGGAGGAGATCCATTTTCTATTTTACTGCTGCCCTGCACAAGACCAATAATAAAGGAAAGAAACAGGACTTAGAGATTACTATAAACGGGCCTTGCTCTGCAAGGGCCATGCTCTGCATGGTCCTTGCTCCGCAAGCCCGCTTAATTACTAACTAATTCATGGGCATTACATAAATGCTGTTACGCGACCTGACGTCTGAACCCCAAAAAAAGGTCTTTCACCCTTGCACGCACGCACGCACGCACGCACGCACGCAAGCACTCACAAACAGAAGAACCAAAACACTCCCTCTCCATATTCAGCATGGATGTGACTCAATGTTTTCCTACTCTCATCTGAAGACATACACGCTACAACCACAAAAAACACAAATTATTTGCTTGTAAATACATACAGTACACATCCACACCAAACTAACACGCACGCACGCACACACACACACACACACACACACACACACACACACACACACACACACACACACACACACACACACACACACACACACACACACACACACACACACACACACACACACACACTCACACTCACACTCACACACAGACACACACACACACACACAGACACACACACGCACACACACACTCACAGAAGGTCTTGTAGTTAACTCAGCTGGGAGTGCCTATGCACCAGGCGGCATGTTAAAATCAATCTCTTGTCCACCTGGATGTGGCGGCCAAGGTGACAGCTGATCAAATATGCACAAGCCGGAGCAGACGGCGTGGAAAGATGCTTAATGCACCAAGGCTATGTGTGTGCGCTTGTGCGCGTGTGTGTGTGTGTGTGTGTGTGTGTGTGTTTGTGAGTGTGGTGTGTGCGCGCGCGTGTGTGTGAGAGAGAGGTGTGTGTGTGTGTGTGTGTGTGTGTGTGTGTGTGTGTGTGTGTGTGTGTGTGTGTGTGTGTGTGTGTGTGT
>NC_085862.1:17478626-17481126 GCF_034702125.1 Engraulis encrasicolus | reverse complement strand
CAACGTGCACCGAGTTGGCTACTGAGACTAATGTAGTTGTACGACATGGTCTGAGATCTGTTGTCTATTCACAGTCAGTGTCTACTTTTGGTATTGACTATAAAAAAAATAGTTTTAGAGATGTATTTAGTAGCCTACCTTCTGGAAATCTTGGTTTTATATCTGAATCTAACACCGTAGGCCTACATCCATTTGTGCAGGTATGAAGGAGGGCTTGCACCAACTTCCAAAAACCCAAATTGATGCCTGTCCCGTTATTGTCGGCCATTTCAGGTGAAACATAACCTACAGTCTTTATTTTAAAACTGTTTACCTGGCACCGATGGTGTGTGCGTTTTGTGTGTGTCTTTCTCACTTCCTCCTCCATCTTTCTGCCGTTTGTTTCTTTTCAGTGATGATGAATCTGAACGTCAGACTGAACAGAAACTAGAGCTCTGATGGTGAGTATCAGTTCTCATGTGCTATTGTGCGACCACAATGTGTGTTATTTCCTATATTTATGGAAGACAACTATTGCCAATTTCAATATGCAGTTTTTCTCATGCTACTCTTAACTTGTAAATACATTAACAACATGTACTTTTGTGTGGCCCTTTCTGAGATGATATTCTATTGGGCTTTTTCAAAGATCTAAAACAACACAAAATGCCATGTTTTCAAGCTATGCAACATCAATAGACACCGTACAACAATAACTTAGGATATCATGGTATTTGGAGCATGTTAATATACTCTTAAAATACATTGGAGCAGAACGGCACTCAGAGGGACAAGGACAGAGGGTGATATTCCTCAGAGGGGTTTATTTATCTCCTGACACAGCAAGAGTATAAAACAGTGCAGCCAAACATAACCCTAAACAACAGGTCGTTACAATATGTATACAAATCCATGTCCTTATTAGAATGCCCAGGATCTTAGAAAAAGGCTGAATGAACACATGCTGCATTATTAGGTACTGACAAGTGCAGGGTATCATGATCAGTACAGTTGCATGTTGAAATTGTGCTTTGATTTCATACTTTTGCCATCTTTGAATTCAGTAAGTGCACTGAGTAAAGAGACAAAGGTCTTGGGCAAAGGTCAGTAGGTTCCTAGTTTAAGGGTACGTTGGTTGTGTATGTTGACTCAAAGCCTTCTTTAGCTGATGTGTTAGATCTTACTTGACTTACATACCGGTATGTCTTTTTGTTGACTGGAAGTTGATTACATCAATTAGAACCAAAATGAAGAATATTTGGACAGCTGTGTGTCTACCAAAGTACCTCAAACCTAAACCGTATCCAATCTATACTGTGATGCACAATATTTTTCAACCGGTTCCATTTTTCTCAATTAAGATTTCATGTTATGTGAGACAGTTGCTTATATTCACATGTGCAACTTTGTGCGCCATCATCTACAATAACACTTATTGTTGACCATATAATGTAATAGCACTATGTGCATACATCTGGAAATGTGCTCTCGTTCTACAGGATCGGGGTTCCAAGCAGCTGCTGATAGACCATGATGGCTGCACCTCATGACCACCTACATCCTGAAGACAATAAATATGCTTATTGGGCTGTAGTGACAAACATGTACATTTCTTTAGAGGGACACTGTGTGAGATTTTTAGTTGTTTATTTCCAGAATTCATGCTGCCCATTCACTAATGTTACCTTTTTCATGAATACTTACCACCAGCATCAAATTAAGTATTCATTATGACTGGAAAAATTGCACTTTTCAAACATGAAAAGGGGGATCTTCTCCATTGTCCGCCATTTTGAATTTCCAAAAATGACTGTACTTGGACCATACTCGAAAATATTTGTTTAATACTTAAACTTTCATGTTAAAATCAAATTTGGCAATAGGCAGCCCAATTTCAGTAAGCAGCATAGTTGCAGTACCTTTTTTGACCATTTCCTGCACAGTGTCCCTTTAATGTTACTTTTAACTTTGTTGTTGTGAGAATCTTTCTATTCTTGATATAAAAATACAGTGCTGACTCTGTTTTCAGTTTTTTTTTTATTTGTATTACTAAACAAAGTAAGAATTTGCACTTGACATACTGAAACATGTAAAAAATAAAATAAAAAAAACCCCGTAAAACTCTGTGCCTAAACCAATTGAATGTGTAAGCTTTACATTTATTTACAAGTAATGACTTTGTTTAAAAAAGTGAGCTGGTGGGTCCGGACCGCAGCACTTCCTCTCCTGGTCGGCATGTCTGAGCAGTTCCCACAGGTATCCCAGGTGTTCCTGCTGGAGATGGGACACCATGCCTGTTCCGCTACTCTAGCAGACCAGACCTGGTCCTCCAGTGTCATCTCCTGCAGTTCTGCAGAGAGTTACAGGAATTTTAGGTTGATACATACTGCCTAGGCCAGGGGTGGGGAACCTTTTTCTTTCGAGGGGTCCGCCCCTGAATTTAGCTTAATTGTATTTCAAATGTATTTTCTAAGATACCATTACAAAATATGTCATATTTCATGTCAAGCTGCACAACATT
>NC_085862.1:17453626-17468626 GCF_034702125.1 Engraulis encrasicolus | reverse complement strand
AAATGATACAGTACGTAAGGGGATAGGGTACGTTCTACTCTTATGTAGACCTCCTTGCATCCACTAAATGATTAAAATCTACAGAGTGAAAGTGGGTAATTCCAATTGTCATTTCATTAGTGTGCTATCTGAAATTAGAATTCAGTAGCCTATGTATGCATACATCTTCGTTCTTGATCTCATGATTGTGGGTTTCTCGCAGGAGAACCGCTGTCCGCTCGGCGAACCGATCATAAAAGTGTTTTACAGGGTCGCTGGACCACTGCACTCGAGGACCGAAAGTTATATTAAAGCAAATAGCAGAATAGTGTATTGGGCAAGGTCGCTGGCCATGGTGCTGAAATTACTGCCGAGCCCGATATTGGCTATGTTTAAAAAAACGATTCTTGGGCTCGGGAATACGGGGCTCAAACTGAGAGCTCGGACAATACCCATGCACGCGAATATGTGCGAGCTGTAAGCGGACACCCCCTGACTGGTTATTGGGAGAGGGAGCAGAACCGAGGAGATGCAAGGGCGGAATCCTGGATAAAACAATCAAGATGACGATGGTGGACAATGTGGTAGCCTGAAATGGGAGCAGTGCGGCAGGATGGTACGCGGCAGGACGGTGTGTGTGTGTGTGTGTGTGTGTGTGTGTGTGTGTGTGTGTGTGTGTGTGTGTGTGTGTGTGAGAGAGAGAGAGAGCGAGAGCGAGAGCGAGAGCGAGAGAGAGAGAGAGAGAGAGAGAGAGAGAGAGAGAGAGAGAGAGAGATTTCCCTGGTTGTTTCCTGCAGCGTGTTTAGCTTCTGACATCTGTGCAACACTATGCGCTAATCTCCTCCACCCTACTAGCCGCTAGCTCCACACAGCGCCATGTTCCTCAGTCTTCCTCGCCTCACCTCATCTTCGCCACTACAGCAGGGTTATTAGCCTATCACATCCCCCACACCACAGCTCTCTGCCTGTCCCACCATAGCTCTGCGCTCCCTGCACCCAAACTCATTCACTCAGTGCTGCCCTGCCCTTTCCACACCACCTAATACAAAGTGAACTGCATAAATATAACACCGGCTGCACACACAGCTCTCCAGCAAACTGCAACATGCCACAACACGCTGTCTGGTGGATATCATATTACCTCAGAAAAACTCCCGTAACGTAAGCATGGTTTGAAGAGAATGGTTGGTTTGAAGTACGCAGCATTCAGTTTTAAGTCAGTCATGCAAACTCTTTCTTCATTCCGAACATGGCCATGTTTCGGGAATATCCCAGTTGCAGAACACTGTTCCACAAATGTAAACAGAATATTCTTGAACTTCCTTTAAAGCAAATACGGAACGCATTTCGTTTGAAACCGGAATGATCTGTGCCTGTAACTTTAGGCAATGGCCTACATGGCATGACATGAGTTTTGCCTTTTCTACCTCCATTGCCTGCAAACTTGCAGTGATAACTGGGAAGAGAACATCGAAATCCAATTATTGACACTGTAGAGACATCCAAAAGCACTGAGCTTATTATTCTCCTTCTTGTAATGCTGCAAGGACTTGCAATACTCCAAGGTCTCTCTCGACTAGCTACTGTGGATAGAGAGCAGAAGACTGAAAAGACGGAAACGGCTGCAAATGCAGCTGGGATATTTGCAGCAGTACTGCAATTATGCTGGTGGATCTCCAAGACAACTTTGTTATTATTACAGGAAAGGCATAGTCATCTATTGATTTCTAGATCCTTTTGTATGCACAGACCTAGTTCAAACAACACAGACATGTGAGGCAGACATTTCGTCAGTCTGAGAATTGACATTGAAGCATTCAGTCGTGCAGACAGACAGTCTTATGATGTAATGCATGCCTTTTCCTCTCCGGCTGACTTACGATTGAAAATGAGAGCAGAGCGTCTTGTTACAACAAGGTTCATGCTGTGTCCCATCTAATCAGTCAAAAAAGTGGACCTTTCAGAGATATACGTACCTGTGTTTGTGTTTGTGTGTGCGTGCGCGTGCGTGTGTTTGTGTGTGTGTTCGAGTGTGGGAGTGCACATGTGTCTATGTGTACGTGCGTGCATATGTCTATGTGAAGGGTATGTGCAAGTGAGGGTAGGGAGGGTGTGTGCGTGTGTGCGTGTGTGTGTGTGTGTGTGTGTGCGCGTATGCGTGCGTGCGTGCGTGCGTGTGTGCGTGCGTGCGTGTGTGCGTGCGTGCGTGTGTGCGTGCGTGCGTGCGTGCGTGTGTGCGTATACGCGTGTGTGCCTGTGTGTTGTATCAGTACATAAGCTGCTGCAAAGCGCTTTAAGCCGTTAGTAGATACATTACACCCTCACTCTATCACACTGTGTCTGGACAACATGTTCCTTATGCATAATCCCATATCTCATTTGAAGCTACTGTCTCAGGGCACAACACCGATAGACCACAAAGCTCTAATCCTCCTCCTACAACTGCCCATTTTAATGCTGACACCATGACAAGGCCAATGCACACAAGTACTCACACTCACTCACCAGTGATATTAACCATTGGGGCACACGCAAATCAGTCCACTGTCCTCAGAACTCCCCCAGGATTTACAGTCCTGAACCATGCATGCATGCACGCACGCACATATGCACAAAGGCAGGCACACACACACACACACACACACACACACACACACACACACACACACACACACACACACACACACACACACACACACACACACACACACACACACACACACACACACACACACACACACACACACACACACACACACACACACACACACAATGCAACAGTGCAGCTTCACGCCACACCACAGCACACCACAGCACACCACACCACACCACAGTAATTAGCTATCCAATCCGCCAATTAACACTTCGAGCATTTTGACGCCTGCTCTGCGCCATTGGAGAGAGAGACATGTGGGCCCTAATCGCCGTCAACCAGAGGCTCTGCTGATATAGGCCTCGGCACGGCTGTGTGTGTCCAAACAGATCGTAAAGTGCCCGGAGCACAAATGGGCTTAGCGGGGAGGTATAGACAATCAATAGAGTGGACCTGACAATGAGGAGTCGGTGCCTGGGGGGCAATGGGGAGTGGGGTGGAGATGGGAGGGGCTGGATTGGGAACTGGAGGGGTGTATATGTCTGTCTGAAGGGTAGAGGTGTAGAGAGGAAGGTGGTTTGAGGAGTGGGGTGTTGTCTGTGCCTGTCTGTGGAGTAGATTGGTGTAGAGCAGGGGTATTCAATTAAATGTCAATGAGGGCCAGTTTTTCAAATTCCTCCCAGTTAAGGGGCCGAACTATACGCATGTATTATGGTTGCTGACTGTCAATGAAAAAAATAAGGGAGACTTTATTGAAGTGGATGGTCTGGGGGTCCTCCCCCAGAAACGTTTGCATTTCTTAGATGTAATTTCCTGCATTTTAAGGTCCGTTTCAGCACGATAAAGGAACCCAGACTTTTATCTCTAAATTCCAAAAAAACAATTTTGTATTTCAAGGGGCTTGTGGGGGGCCAGAACCTTGTTGTCCAAGGGCCGTATCTGGCCCCAGGGCCGCCATTTGAATAGCCCTGGTGTAGAGGATAGTAGTAGAGTAGAGTAGAGCAGGTAGAGTACCGGTACAGCGGTGCCAAAGGCAGTGGTTTGGAGAGGGGTGGGTTGGGGAGGGGAGGGGAGTGATGTCTGTCTCTTTCTGTAGGGTGAGGTGGGTAGTCGAGGGTGTGTCTGTGTCTATCTGTGTCCTGGGAGAGATGCTCTTAGACTCCCTCCACAACACACACATATCCTATTCAACCACCTGCAGCACTATGGTAAACAATGCCAGGGAACACATCCAGCCGGCAGGCCGATAATTGATTTGGAGTTCTGGGGATAATGAGTAAATACACCAACACACACACAAACACACACCAACACACACACAAACACACACCACACGCACACGCACGCATGCACACATACAGAGACACACAGACACACAGACCCAGACACAGACATGCGCACACACACACACACACACACACACACACACACACACACACACACACACACACACACACACACACACACACACACACACACACACACACACACACACACACACACACACACACACACACACAGAGGCACACATACACACACACACAGAGGCACACATACACAGGCACGCACACAAACACAGGCACGCAAGCATGTACACACACAATTCTATAGCAGATGGACACACTGTATTTATCCCACATTTTGAAATGCCAATGTTTCAGAAGCTTGTTGCTCCTGCAGGTCTGCCACTCTGAGCATCAGAGCTATGTGGAGTGTGTGTGTGTGTGTGGGTGTGTGTGTGTGTGTGTGTGTGTGTGTGTGTGTGTGTGTGTGTGTGTGTGTGTGTGTGTGTGTGTGTGTGTGTGTGTGTGTGTGTGTGTGTGTGTGTGTGTGTGTGTGTGTGTGTGTGTGTCTGTGTGTGTTAGTGTGTGTGTGTGTGTGTGTGTGTGTGTGTGTGTGTGTGTGTGTGTGTATGTGTGTGTGTGTGTGTGTGTGTGTGTGTGTGTGTGTGTGTGTGTGTGTGTGTGTGTGTGTGTGTGTGTGTGTGTGTGTGCACGCGCTTGTGTGTGTAGAGGAGAGAGGGGGGAGAGGGGGAGAGAGGAGAGCTCTGCTCCCCCAGCCACAGGTGCACAGATGGCAGCCGACAGGGCTGGACAGCTGCCCCCGGACCCGGACGTGAGTCAGCACACTGGGACTCACTTGAGCTCATGACAAAGAGATAGAGAGAGAGAGAGAGAGAGAGAGAGAGAGAGAGAGAGAGAGAGAGAGAGAGAGAGAGAGAGGCAGAGGCAGAGGCAGACAGAGAAAGAGATTAAGAGAGAAAGAGAGAAAGAGGGAAAGAGAGAGAGGCAGAAAGAGAAAGAGATTAAGAGAGAAAGAGAGAAAGAGAGAAAGAGAGAAAGAAAGAAAGAAAGAGAGAAAGAGAGAAAGAGAGAAAGAGAGAAAGAAAGAAAGAAAGAGGGAAAGAGAGAGAGGCAGAAAGAGCAAGAGATTAAGAGAGAAAAGAGAAAGAGAGAAAGGAGAAAGGGACGAAGAGACAAAGATATACTTTTTCCAGGCACTCTTGTCTCCTTGTCAGGAGAGTTCTGCTGCCCTCCTCTAGCCTGGTATCCTGTGGCGACAGTGACACTGCCCGGTCCTCCGCCCTTGTCCCTCCTCTCCTCTCTGCCTCCATCCCCTCCCCTCTCTTCCTCCTCTCACTGCCCAGCCCTCAACCCTTATCCCTGCTCTCCTCCTCCACCTCCATCCCCTTCCACTCCCACTGCTCTGTCACTTACTCTCAGGAGTCCTGACTCCTTCCCCTCAATGTCTTTGGCAAGTCAAGTCTGCTTCTCCTCCATCCAGTGGACTACAAAGGGGTTTTAGTCAGTGCCCTCTTCTCTACTCCCCTGCAGTGTTCGAAGGCTGGCTTTTGTCAACCATGTCTCCTTCTCCGTCACTGTCCTTCTCAGCCTTGCCTTCCTATCGTCAGTGTCACGCACACAGGCACGTACGCACGTACGCAGGCACGCAGGCACGCAGGCACGCAGGCACGCAGGCACACACACACACACACACACACACACACACACACACACACACACACACACACACACACACACACACACACACACACACACACACACACACACACACACACACGCGCGTCCTTGTCGTTCTTCCGGCTTTGATAGACTCCACTGTAGTGTAGTCTACTTTCCCTGCAGTGTCTGGATCTGTCAACTGTTGTGTGCCTCCTTCCTCTGCACCAGTCATGTCTACTTTACCTCAGATGTCTATTGATCTATTGTTTCTCTCAGCACCCTCAGTGTTCTTCTTTTACTGAAAGTTTTTTTAGGGATTTCATGCCTTTATGCCTTTAGGACATCATAGTGATAGGAAATGAATGGGGAGAGAGGGAAGGATCCCGAAATGACCATGGTCTGTAATCGAACCCTGGCGTAGTACTACAGCACCTTAGCCCACTGTGGCACAGCTCAACCCCTCTCAACTCTGCTGCAGTGTCCTCAGGTTGAATGGTTCGGTCAACAATGCCTCCACGTCCCTCTGTGTCATTGCCAGTCAGATCAGCATCGCCTCAGTGTCCCACTGCATATTGTTTTGGGTCTGTCCCCTCTCCACTCACCTGCAGTGTCCTACTGTAAGGCTGGCTGTATCAGTGCCGCCTCCTTTCTGTCTGTGTATTTGGCAGCCATACCTTCCCCCAATCTGTGTCCTACATCTAGCTTTTCCTAAAATTACAACCCAATTTCCTTCCTCTCAGTGCTGTGTCCTTCCCCTATGTGTTCAACTGCTTTAAGAGTCACAGTCACATTTACCTCAGTGTCTTTTTCAGCCATGCCTTCTTTCCCTCACTGTCCTGGCAATACCAAGGTACCAAACCCCTCCCCATTCCTCCAGTGTCTTTGTCAGCTGGTTTTCCCTCCCCTAAGAGGTGTGCTACTTGCTTTCACAGTCAAAGTCACAGTCACAGTCACAGTCACAGTTTTCTTTCTCCCTGAAGTCTTTATCAGCACGTCTTTGTTCCTTTAGTGTTAAGACTGGCATTACCATCCACTTCCTGTTCCTCAAGTGTCTTCGTCAGCTTCCCTTGTTCCTTTATCTTAGCGCTGCGCTACTACTGGGGAGCATGTCATGCCAACTTCCCCTCAAGGTCTTAGTTATCGACTTACCTGGCTTTGTTCCCCTCAGTGTCAACTACAACTGCGACTAGTTTCCTCAGTAAGAGTGTCTTGCTCTTGCCTGTGTCCAATTATTCCCTATGCTTATGCTATGGTTATGCCACCTTTCCCTGAGTCTAAATACTTCCTATGTCTTTGTCCATGTCAGTCATATTGGCTTTGTCCCCCAAATGTCCAATGAATGGTTATGTCAGTCACATGTCCTTGCCCCTAGTGGTGGTGTAGTAACCCGTGTCCGCCCCCTTTCCTATTACTTTCAGGGTCATGCGACTCACTTCTATCTCTTTGCCCTCAGTGTCTTAGTCTGCCATGTGTCCTTTCCTCTCACTATAGTGTGTTTTTTTCAGCCATGTTCCCTTGCTGTCAGGAGCTGTGGTGGTGACATCTCCATCCCCTTCCTCTTCTCCTTCAGTTACCCTCACTATGCTCTCAGTGTCCAGTGATTGGTCAGTCGCATGTTCTTGCCCTCAGTGTACTACCTATGTCAGTCCTCTCTCCTTTACTTCCAGTGTTCAGTGCCTTTTGTCGGTTTCATCTCCTAGCCCTCAGTCTGGTCTTAGCCATATTGTCCTCCTCATACAGAAGTGTCCTTGTCGGCCATGTTTCCCTGCTGTCAGTGACTGTGGCTGTGACATCTACATTTCCTTCCCTTTACCTTCAGCTGGCTCTGCCAGTCACATCATGCCCTCAGTGTCCAACTACAGTGTCATTTTCCCTCCCCCTTTGTGTCCAGTGTTCACTCAGATGTCCTTACACTCAATGTCACACCAGAGACGTTCTATGGGGAACTGAGAAAATCTTTGGTCACACTACTGTACAACCCATATTTGTCCCATCTCACTCTGCCTAAGGGGCCCTTCTCATCCACGACTCCTTCCACCCTCTACGCCCCCCCATTTATTCCCCTCAGTGACTTTATTAATGAGTACACTATTTCTCTCTGTCATTATATGTCTCCTCTCCTCCTTCAGTGTCTAACACCTGACTTTGTGAGTTTCATCTCCTTGCCCTCAGTCTGGTCTTGGTCAGCCATATTGTCCTCCGCATACTGTAGTGTCCTTGTCGGCCATGTTTCACTGCTGTCAGGGGCTGCGACAGTGTCTGTGACGTTTCTTTCCCCTTCTCCTTCCCCTTCCTCTCCAGATGGCCAGATGGCCAGAGGAGGGTCAGTCTGCTCCGAGACAGTTTCGTTTAGAGTTTAGTGTGGACACAGAGAAAAGGTGATACAGTGTGTGTGAGTGTGTGTGTGTGTGTGTGTGTGTGGGTGTGTGGGTGTGAGATGAGAAGGCACTGGACCAAAAGGTACTTTGCCTTGCAGATTGTCTGGACTTGACAGGTTGAATGTATCCGCATAACATACACAAAAAGACACACCCACTACGCCTGTACTCAAAGTCAACCACTCAAACACACCCACACACTCCCACTCCCAAGCACACGCACACGCACACGCACACGCACACGCACACACACAGGATGATTTGGTGTTTCCGTATGAGTCGTGTGAGACCATAACTCCAGTGCTATAAAGCTGCCATCGCGGGAGCCATCTCGTGAAGCCATCTCGTGAGGGCATGCCAATGACATTGGGCCTTGACTCAGGGACAAGGTGTGTGTGTGTGTGTGTGTGTGTGTGTGTGTGTGTGTGTGTGTGTGTGTGTGTGTGTGTGTGTGTGTGTGTGTGTGTGTGTGTGTGTGTGTGTGTGTGTGTGTGTGTGTGTGTGTGTGTTATAAATGCATTCTTACATGCAGCCCAGTCAACACCATAACCACCGCAACAGCAGGGCTATAATGTTCTACAGCAAGCATCTTGAGGAGAATAAGTGTGTGTGTGTGTGTGTGTTCGTGCGTGCGTGCATTCGTGTGTTTGTGTGTGCATGTGCATGTGCGTACGTGCATGCATGCGTACGTGCATGTGCACGGATGTACTATGTGTGCGGTCATGCATATTCCTATGGTTGCTGCTTTTCAAGTCACTGTTCTGTGCATAGGCGTGTATGCATGTGTCTGTGTGTGTGTGTGTGTGTGTGTGTGTGTGTGTGTGTGTGTGTGTGTGTGTGTGTGTGTGTGTGTGTGTGTGTGTGTGTGTGTGTGTGTGTGTGTGTCGCATGCGCGCGTGTGTGTGTGTGTACATAGTGACAGGTTCTAATGGCAGATTGATGCTAAAATGATGAGTTAGCGGTAGCGTTAGCAGCACTGTCTCTACCTCTGCCTCCAGCTGTGCCTGTGCCTCCTCTCAGAGATGTTTCAACTCTCCAGAGACAACAAGCCAAAACACATACTGTACACACAAACACACCAACACACACACACACACACACACACACACACACACACACACACACACACACACACACACACACACACACACACACACACACACACACACACACACACACACACACACACGCACACACACACACACACACACACACACACACACACACACAAAGTAGCATTTGCACAGCATCTAACATCAGTTATGTGCACACACCCAGTCAGAAACACAAAAATGCATGAAATGAATGCAGCTAGGAAAATGGTAAATATACAAAACATCCACAACGTGTACAAATCCAGGCTTTGAATGGAAATAGACATATACGTGCATTTGTACACCCACGCTTAAACATCATAAATTAGACCGGGCACGGCACTCAACACTCACACACACACACACACACACACACACACACACACACACACACACACACACACACACACACACACACACACACACACACACACACACACACACACACACACACACACACACACACACAATAAAAGCCTAAAAGCGCAACTTCACATACTTCCGCATCAACACACACATAAATCCCCCTGGATCGCTGCCAAACCCTGAGTCCCCCACACAGGATGTGTGTGTGTGTGTGTGTGTGTGTGTGTGTGTGTGTGTGTGTGTGTGTGTGTGTGTGTGTGTGTGTGTGTGTGTGTGTGTGTGTGTGTGTGTGTGTGTGTGTGTGTGTGTGTGTGTTTGCCAGCCCCATATACAGCAGCCATTTTCTGATGCCAGTAGACTGCGGAAAAGCCGGCGTGTCCCGCGTGGGTAGACATATTAACCCAGAAGATGAAAACACACATGTACGTATATATGCTCACAAAAAAACACACACACGTACAAAGGCAGGAAAATACACACACACACACACACACACATGTACACACACAGATACACACAGGCACACACAGACACACACACACACACACACACACACACACACACACACACACACACACACACACACACACACACACACACACACACACACACACACACACACAGACACACACACAGACACACACACAGACACACACACACACACACACACACACACACACACACACACACACACACACACACTGGTATGTATGCGTGAGCATCCCCTCCTCATGGCGTCCAGGCTGCTGTGCTGTGAGTGGCAGATGATGAATGTGACGCAGCTTCATCCATCACGTCTCCACGCTCACATTTAATTAGACGCCAGCCAGCACCCAGCTCTCCTCTCCTCTCCTCTCCTCTGCCATCTCTCCTCTATGCAATCTCTTCTCTCCTCTCCTCTATGCAACAATTTCTCTCATCTGCCATCTCTTCTCTATGCAATCTCTCCTCTTCTCTCCTCTCCTCTATGCAACAATTTCTCTCCTCTGCCATCTCTCCTCTATGCAATCTCTCCTCTTCTCTCTCCTCTATGCAAGCTCTCTTCTCCTCTGCCATCTCTGCTCAATGCCATCTCTGCTCTATGCAATCTCTCCTCTCCTCTTTCATATCTCCCCTCTCTATGCATTCTCTCCGCTATGCAATGTCTCCTCTCCTCTGCCATCTCTCCTCTAAGCAATCGTTCCTCTCCTCTCCAATCTTTCCTATATGCAATCTCTCCTCTCCTCCATTCAATCTCTCCTCTCCTCTGTAATCTCTCCTCTCCTCCTTTAGCCCACCCTCTTCTATGCAGTCTCTCTTCTTCTCCATCATATCTCTTTTGTCATCTGTCATCTCCTTCTTCTCTCACTCCTCTATGCTATTTCTCCTCTATGAAATCTCTCCTCTCATTGTCTCCTCTCAGCCATCGCTCCCCTTTCATCTCTACTCTATGCAATAGCTCCTCTTCTTCTATCAAGTTCCTGTATACCATCTCTCCTCTATGACATCTCCCCTCTCCTCCTTCATCTCTCCTCTACGACATCTTTCTTTTCTCTCTTCTCCTCCATGTCATCTCTTCTTCTTCTTCTTCTTCTTCTTCTTCTTCTTCTTCTTCTTCTTCTTCTTCTTCTTCTTCTTCTTCTTCTTCTTCTTCTTCTTCTTTCCTCTCCTCTCTACAACCTCTTCTCTTGTTCTTCTTCTCCTTGCCTTCTTACACTCTCCTGTATAACGTTTCTCCTTCTCTTTCAATGTCTCCTTCTTCTGGCCCTTCCCTCTATACCAGTGTTTCCCAACCTTTTTTGTCTTGTGTACCCCCAAGCCTTTTTCGTTGTGCCATGAGTACCCCCTAAGTCAAGTTCTATATCGCTTTCTCCATCCCAATGTAACTAAGCTCCATAGATTTGGTAAAATTTCATTTTTCCAAGTGCCCCCAGTGTGCTCGCGTACCCCTAGTGTTACACGTACCCCTGGTTGGGAAACACTGCTCTATACCATCTCTCCTTCTTCCCCTCCATACCATCTCTTCTTTCCATTACCTCTCCTCCTTTTATTCTTTGACACACCTCCCTCTTTTCTCACTGTCTTCCCTCCATCTTTGTGGCTCTTCCTTTCTTTTATCACTCTTCTCTACATATTGTTCCTCTGTTCATCTCCCTTTGCTTTCTCATTTCTCTCTCCCTTTCTTTTGCTTCCTCTCTCTCTCTCTCTCTCTCTCTCTCTCTCTCTCTCTCTCTCTCTCTCTCTCTCTCTCTCTCTCTCTCTCTCTCTTTCTCTCTCTCTCTCTCAGTCCCTCACTCCAGCATTCCCTCAGCAGACGGGTGAAGAGCGGTGCTCATTTTTCACCGCGTCTTACCGTGACTTTAATTATAAGGTAATTAGTCACACAAACCGAGGGGAACGGAGAGGCGCCGAGCGGGGATGCAATCACGGGACGCTTCTCATGACAAAGGCTACAGTAGGCTGGGTGCTCCCTTCCCTCTGTCTTTCTTGCTGTGTCTGTCTATCTCTTTGCTTGTTTTTTTATTTCTTTCTGCCTGTCTGCAGTCTGGTTGTTTGGTCAGTCTATTTGTCTGTCTCACCTGTGTGTGTGTGTGTGTGTGTGTGTGTGTGTGTGTGTGTGTGTGTGTGTGTGTGTGTGTGTGTGTGTGTGTGTGTGTGTGTGTGTGTGTGTGTGTGTGTGTGTGTGTGTGTGTGTGTGTGTGTGTGTGTGTGTGTGTGCCTGCGTGCCTGCGTGCCTGCGTGCCTGCGTGCCTGCGTGCCTGTGTGCGTGACACTGACGATAGAAAGGCAAGGCTGAGAAGGACAGTGACGGAGAAGGAGACATGGTTGACAAAAGCCAGCCTTAGGACACTGCAGGGGAGTAGAGAAGAGGGCACTGACTAAAACCCCTTTGTAGTCCACTGGGTAGTAGAGGAGAAGCAGACTTGACTTGCCAAAGACATTGAGGGGAAGGAGTCAGGACTCCTGAGAGTAAGTGACAGAGCAGTGGGAGTGGGAGGGGATGGAGGTGGAGGAGGAGGGCAGGGACAAGTTTGAAATGTTATGCTATGTACTCAGGTCTACGTATTTGTCTGCCTGTGTGCTTGTGTATGGCACTGGATGCACTTCTGACACACTAAAATGAGATCAGTTCCCGCTGTCTGTCTGTCTGTCTGTCTGTCTGTCTGTCTGTCTGTCTGTCTGTCTGTCTGTCTGTCTGTCTGTCTGTCTGCCTGTCTACTAGTTTGTCTTACTTTCTGTCAGCCCACCTGGACTAAAACAAGTGTTCATGTCCCTTCATTGTGTGTGTGTGTGTGTGTGTGTGTGTGTGTGTGTGTGTGTGTGTGTGTGTGTGTGTGTGTGTGTGTGTGTGTGTGTGTGTGTGTGTGTGTGTGTGTGTGTGTGTGTGTGTGTGTGTGTGTGTGTGTGTGTGTGTGTGTGTGCGCGCGCGCGCGTGCCTCTGTGTTTCTCTGTCTATCAACTGAGTGTGCACAAATTCACAAACTTAACACTACCTATTGTTTTCCTACTCTACCTTTTGTTTTATTTAGCTCTTCAGCTTTGCCAACACCCTTTCATGATAAAATACAGTAAGCAAAAAAAACACTTAGCAGAGATTAAACTTCTGTTCACCTGATGAAAGACAGCTGGCAGCGGGATTTTCAAAGGTAATCAGCACAACCCCTCACACACCCACAAAACATGATTCACACACACACCCATACACTCACACACTCTTTCTCTCTCTTTCCTTCTCTACCCCCCTCTCTTTCTCTCTAAAGTGCTGTTTCCACGTAGCAGGATATTTTTTTAGCAGGGTATTTTTTTCTCCTGTTTAGGTGTAAACGCAACATGTGGATAAAAATAAATCCTCCATTGTAACAAATGCGTTTCAGCCCCCTAAATAGGATATTTTTTTCTCTTGCTTTTTATACCTGGATTTTAAATATCTGCAACGTGGAAACGGAAGGCCAAAACCAATGCAAAACCAATGGAACCAGGAGAAAAAAATATCCAGCTACGTGGAAACAGCACCTAAATCTCACTAAACAGCTCTAAAACAGCTCTAGCTCTCTAAACAGCTATTTTTCCCACAACAATTATGATCTGCCACAATAAAAAAAATAAAAATAAAAGCTCCATTCATGTACCAAGAGTGCTCTTTATTCAATGATACAAATGCAATGCTTTTCCCTTTGGCTGTATTTGTTTTGTACTATCTTTCTCCTTGGGAGGGAGAGAGTGAATGATCCCTCTCTCCTACCCTCTCCACATGGGGGAGGTCATTTAGGGATGCGGGGGGTGCCCACCAGAGGGTTGTGTTTGTGTGTGGGTATGCATGTGCGTGCATGCGTATGCGTATGCATATCCGTGTGCATGTGTGTGTGTGTGTTGCCCCTGGAAGGGGTGCAAGGAAGAGGAGGAGTAAGAGGCAAAGGGAGAGGAAGAGGACAGGGGGCAAATCTGTACTGGCCATCTGCTTCCCTGCTCCCTTCTTCCGTTCTTACATCCTCCCTTCTCTCTCTCTCTCTCTCTCTCTCTCTCTCTCTCTCTCTCTCTCTCTCTCTCTCTCTCTCTCTCAGATCATCTCTCTCCCTTTCCCTCTCCTAGCTGTACTTCTCCTCTCTGCCTCGCTTCCGCTTGTTCTCCACCCGTTCACTCTCTCTTCTTCTTTCACTTCTGTCGTTTCCGTACTCCGGTGATATTTCTCCAGAGTGTGTGTGTCCTCTGATCATCTTTGTGTTTCATGAAACCCCCAAAAAATGATTAAAAATAGTCTAGGCGCCTTGTGTCCTTTCCTCACCTCACTGGTGTACTCTACCTCCTTCTGCCTCTAGTCTTCTACATGCACACATGCACACACACACACACACACACACACACACACACACACACACACACACACACACACACATTTTTACACCCTTTCTCTGTGCCGTTCCCCAGTACCCACATCACATCCCATCAGCTCCCCTCCTTAGTTCTCTCCTTGTCACTCCTCTTATCCGTGAAACTCGTTCTGGGTCTTATTTCCACTTTTCTCTATTTACATCCAAACCCCCTCCCCCCCCCTCACCTCACTTCACCATCCCTCCTCTCCTCTGTCTTTATGTCTGCCTGTGTGATCTCTCTCTCTCTCTCTCTCTCTCTCTCTCTCTCTCTCTCTCTCTCTCTCTCTCTCTGTCTCTCTCTCTCTCTTCCCCATATCCCTACATCTCTTTCTGTTTTTCTTCATCTCTCTCTCTCTCTCTCTCTCTCTCTCTCTCTCTCTCTCTCTCTCTCTCTCTCTCTCTCTCTCTCTCTCTCATCTGCCTGACTCTATCTCTCCGTTTTTGCTATCTCTTTCATCTCTCCTCTCTGTTTGCCTTTCTCATGTCTCTCTCTGTGTGTCTCGGCCCGTTTGATAGCGAGTGGAGTGGAGTGGAGTGGAGTGTGGGTAATTACTGTTTTGCTGCTCGGTGCCGGAGCTGAGCTGAGCTCCACAATCGGGTCGGGCCGGGCCGGGCCTATATCACGCCAGCGCGCTGAGACTCTAATCAGAATAGCAATTAGCTTCTGCTCACGGGTAAACACATTACAGCCATCTGATTAAAGCCACTGCAGCGAACCAAAGTGTGTCTGTCCATTCGCTCACGTTAAACCCCCCTACTCTTTTATCCTCACCACAC
>NC_085862.1:17436126-17441126 GCF_034702125.1 Engraulis encrasicolus | reverse complement strand
TCAAAGGTAGAATAGGTTACAAGAGGCTACAAATAATCTTTAAAAGTTTCTATATAATAATGATGATGCTTGGAAGCACTATCACTTCATATCATGTGGTTGTTTTCTGGGCAGATGGGTATCAAAACATTAAAAGGGCGTGTCACGATACTGCCTCTTTGTATCACGATACAGTATCGTGACTCCGTCAAAGGGGCTACAGGAAAAAAGAAGCAAAGTGATGAGTCGGCCATGATCAGTTAGACGTTAGCAACTACAGGCCCTTTGCCGTCTTATCGATCACTTTCCACAGACACTTATTCGCTCTCTTTGTATTAAAGCTCCCAATTACCCCCTTTGTGCAGAGCCTTTGTTAGAACAATATCGTCAAGCCTTAATCTTTTATTTCAGCCACTCTGTAATGTCATATCAATGTTGCTTTGAAACAGCGGAGTCTTTTCAGTAGAGTGCTACAGGAAGTACGAAGCAAAATAGAGACTCGGTCAAGATCAGTTAGACGTTAGCAACAACAGGCCCGTCTTATCGATCCGCTTTCTGCTACTATGATGTCATGGAAACAGAGCAACAAAACAAGAGATTGGTGATGCAGTCGGATTGTTCCAGAAGCTGGCGGCAATGCAACACCTACGCAACAGCATCTTAATTGCATCTCCTCTAAATGCCACAGGTGACGAGGGGGTCGCTCCAGACAATTTGCAGCAATCAAAGCCAACATCGGGGGGCTGTACGAAAAAAAATCTGATATATAATACATATTGAAATTGAATTGTCCCCCCGTGTACTCTTACCACCGTTTGCAATCAGCAAGCGCTGGCTGCACATAAATTAAGTAGCATTTAGATTAGAGGAGAGAGGGAGAGAGAGAGAGAGAGAGAGAGAGAGAGACAGAGAGAGAGAGAGAGAGAGAGAGAGAGAGAGAGAGAGAGAGACAGAGAGAGAGAGAGAGACAGAGAGAGAGAAGGTGCGCCGAGGATTGTCCTAGCCTTGGAGGCAGCCATCTTGTAAGAGCAAATTAAACAGCTCGGCACAGGAGAGCCGCACGTTGCGCATATCGCTATTTATTACAAGACGGCCCTCGAGGAGTGCCGCTTCAGTCACTCCTCCGCCTTAGCAGCCCACGACAACGGGGTCATGCGTCGGGCAAAAGCCAAATGGAAGACACACACACTGATTCGTCTTCTAGCCCGAAAGAGATACGCATTGTGAGGGAATGTGAATGTGAAGCCAGCCACCTGAGACATAGTCACCGCCAAGATTTTCCACTCCAATATTGCGACAACTCCAAGACAATAATTCACAAACAGCGCCTTCCACGCAAATCCCTCCCTCCCTTTCCTCTCTCCTCCAACACCACTACCACCACCACCACCACCCTCCACTTCGCCCCCTTCCACTCCACCAAGTCAATTCTCCATTGTCAGACCCACAGGTACTTACAAATTGGACCAGCGAGCGGAACGAGTTAACCAAATGAGGCTGTGTAACAGGCTGGCTGAGAGGATGCCGTGCCGTGGCTGTGGGCTCCATGCTGCTCATATTGCGTTGTATGTAGAGCAGATTCATAATGGCAGCGGAGCAGAACTGTGCATCTTAATGCAGGACAAGACGACAAGAGACGAGACGATAGGACTGGTGGCTACGTTCATATACATAAGGCTGTCTACATGCATATGACTCTGATCCCTACAGGGTGCTGCTGTTGAATTGCATTGTCTACAAGGAAAGTTAGCCCAATTAAAACCATATTAAGTCAGCTATTCCATATGTTTTCAGCATGTGAATATGTGTCTATGTAATGTCTAGATAATGGAGTTTGGTGGTCTATGATTAAAGAAAAAGGTGGAGACTGGTGTTCTGCATGCACTCATAAGGCTTTATACAAACATATGACCATGATCCATATTGGGTGCTTCTGTTATTACAGCACATTGTGTCAATGGGTAGGAGGAATATTGCCATAGCTTTCCCATAATTTGCTGAGGCTACACTGTATCAATACAGGTAGAGGACAGGTGGTGAGAAAACAATAAAAGGATGTGCGTGATTTCTATTACACAGTGAAAATTGAAAGAATTTCAATGGACAGCTACTTGACAGCTGATTCAAGGTGAGTCGTTTTTGGAGCGTCCTGTATGAAAATGAATCAAATTATTTCTGTAAGAAAAAGTGTACTCCTATGGTCTGGTGTAGTACAAAAGATACAGATCTGAGGTAACACAGATGGGAAACAGGTGCATGTGCAGGTGCAGGTGCTCTCCAAACACACTCTCAGATACTGAAGAGGCTTTTAGGTGCACTCACTAGCAGAGTGGCCCAGAGTCTACTCTCCTTGATTGGAAAACATACTGTAGCTGCAGTGCACCTGGTCTTGATGTGGCAGGATGTGGATAATGGCAAAGTGCCATAGCATACACAGTAAAAACTTTAGGTTACGTTTTGTATGGCAAATTGACAAGTGCAATAGCATACACAGTAAAAACTTTAGGTTACGTTTTGTATGGCAAATTGACAAGTGCAATAGCATACACAGTAAAAACTTTAGGTTACGGTTTGTATGGCAAATTGACAAGTGCAATAGCATACACAGTACAAAACTTTAGGTTACGTTTTGTATGGCAAATTGACAAGTGCAATAGCATACACAGTACAAAACTTTAGGTTACGTTTTGTATGGCAAATTGACAAGTGCAATAGCACACACAGTAAAAACTTTAGGTTACGTTTTGTATGGCAAATTGGCAAGTGCAATAGCATACACAGTAAAAACTTTAGGTTAGGTTTGTATGGCATATTGACAAGTGCAATAGCATATACAGTAAAAAAAAATTACGCTAGGTTTGTATGGCAAATTGACAAGTGCAATAGCACACACAGTAAAAACTTTAGGTTACGTTTTGTATGGCAAATTGACAAGTGCAATAGCACACACAGTAAAAACTTTAGGTTACGTTTTGTATGGCATATTGACAAGTGCAATAGCATATACAGTAAAAAAAAATTACGCTAGGTTTGTATGGCACATTGACAAGTGCAATAGCATACACTGTAAAAACTTTAGGTTACGTTTTGTATGGCAAATTGACAAGTGCAATAGCACACACAGTAAAAACTTTAGGTTACGTTTTGTATGGCAAATTGACAAGTACAATAGCATACACAGTACAATACTTTAGGTTACGTTTTGTATGGCAAATTGACAAGGGCAATAGCATACACAGTAAAAACTTTAGGTTACGGTTTGTATGGCAAATTGGCAAGTGCAATAGCATACACAGTAAAAACTTTAGGTTAGGTTTGTATGGCATATTGACAAGTGCAATAGCATATACAGTAAAAAAAAATTACGCTAGGTTTGTATGGCACATTGACAAGTGCAATAGCATACACAGTAAAAACTTTAGGTTACGTTTTGTATGGCAAATTGACAAGTGCAATAGCATACACAGTAAAAACTTTAGGTTACGTTTTGTATGGCAAATTGACAAGTGCAATAGCATATACAGTAAAAAAAAATTACGCTAGGTTTGTATGGCAAATTGACAAGTGCAATAGCACACACAGTAAAAACTTTAGGTTACGGTTTGTATGGCAAATTGACAAGTGCAATAGCATACACAGTAAAAACTTTAGGTTACGTTTTTTATGGCAAATTGACAAGTGCAATAGCATACACAGTAAAAACTTTAGGTTACGGTTTGTATGGCAAATTGACAAGTGCAATAGCATACACAGTAAAAACTTGGTTTGCAACCCCAGTTCTCTGAGGGCGATGAATGAGACATTTCCTGTCGGAGATGCGCTCTCAGTGCAGACCATTTGAAAGAGAACAACAGTGTTATCATAACTATTAAAAAGTTGACTCCATTTCAGATAACATGGTCCCACTCCAAATATTGTCAATTGTACTGTTTGGGCAGTGTAACATTTTTAAAGTTAGTTCAACTCAATATGTTGTCAATATCAACACTGGAATGTAAAACAAGTGTTGGCACCAGGAGCAGAGTGCGTGGGTAATCGCCTTGATGTAGAGTTCAAATAACGCTGGCCATCCTTTTTCACTGTCTTTTCACTCCACTGTTTTGTAATTTGGCTCTCTGTAAATATCAGGAGTGATAAAAGTTAAATCTAATAAGTAATATTTGTTTTACTGTGTAGCTTTTAGAGAAGGGGCCTCAAGGGATGTGAAGGAAAAAGAGGGAAAATCCTCACACTGCTGCTACTCACCAACGTTTCGACCTCAACGTCTACGAAACGCCGAGTTAATAAATAGTTGAGCATCAACAGTGCATGATTTCCCTTCCTTTTCTTCACCTTTGGTATTTGATCCGGTGTATTTTATTGGATGTGCGCGCATTCTGGACACTTCCTCAGGTGATGTGCTCAAGCAAGCCCGGTGCGATCACCTGATAGCCCCTGGGACTAACTGACTGATAAAATACAGTTTGCTCTCTCTCTCTCTCTCTCTCTCTCTCTCTCTCTCTCTCTCTCTCTCTCTCTCTCTCTCTCTCTCTCTCTCTCTCTCTCCATGCTAAGGTCATGATGCTTTTGCTGCATGATCTTACATACTGTACTGTATATGTAATGCGGATAGTCCTTGCTCTTCATTGATTGTGGTTGGTGGGCTTTTCTCATGTGAATGGGATCAATACATTACATAGTGTGGCGTTTGGGGCAGGTTATTCTGTGCAGAGAGAATCATGTCAGGGAAACTGTATGAACACGGTTCGATCATTTCTTGGATGGCCACATGGGAGAGACACTGTATAGGATGAGTGGGGTTGCTTCTGTCTTTCGTCACCTCACACAAGATTCTCTCTCTCTCTCTCTCTCTCTCTCTCTCTCTCTCTCTCTCTCTCTCTCCCTCGCTTGCTCTCTTTCTTTATTTATGTATCTGCCGCAGTTTTTATCCTTCTTTTATTTCTCGTCTCCCTCTGGGCACAGAAATGCTTGTGATTCCGTAGTGAGTCTTTCAGCGTCAGGAGAAATAAGCCAAATGCGAA
>NC_085862.1:17423626-17428626 GCF_034702125.1 Engraulis encrasicolus | reverse complement strand
GTGTATGCGTGTGCGTGTTTGTATGTGTGTGTGTTGGAGGGGGGCGGGGGTCACTGAAATAGCACAGCACTGTGTGGTGACTGAGATGAAAACCCAACTTCAAGAGAGACTGGCACTGTGTGCTTCCGGCCAGACGTCCGCACCTTAGCCAACGTGAACAGCAGCCATTAGGAATTAACGACATGAAAAGAAAACTGTTCAAAAGGAACATTTTATGGTTGATTTGTTTGTAATGGACTCAAAGGCTTTAATAAACCGTTGAGAATGAACATACAAGATTTCATTAAGATTGGCCATTCGCACAAGCGGCACGCCTGCCTGGGCCTACTGAACCTGTTTGGCTTTGACAGCCCCATCGGTTGGGTGAGCGAAGTGGACACCTTTGGAGATGTGTAGCGGTGATAGTGGTGACATGACTGGGTGTCTGTGTCTGTATCCAGCACAGGACACGAGTGACGTGCTATTAAATTAAGCTACTGTCCACAGAATGTGACACCCATGAACTCTACCACATTTTATTACATGTTTCACCTCACTACATAGTCAATTTTCTTCTTGGAGCAGGCGTCACTCTTCATTATTTAAGTCTCTGAGGGTGCTGGCCCAAATTTCAAATTCAATGTTTCAAGAAGGAGGCCGCTCTTTGCATAGTAGTGTATTTTTTAATGCACAGACGCATTTCAACGCCGAAACGCGTCTGTGCAATAAAAAAACACTACTACAGTATGCAAGGTAAGGCCTCCTTCTTGAAACATCATCTCACTACATAGGCTGGTTTCCAATGCACTATACTGGTTTTCATCATACTGGTTTTCATCACGCTTAAATGGTGTTCCATCACACTATACTGGTTTTCAAGAATGCTAAACAGCAGACACGCTACACACACGCAGTGCATAATTGTAGGTTTTTTTCTACGTTATGTATTGCATGCACTACTTCTTATGTATGAGCTATCTGAGTGTGTGAGTGCTGCATGTGATGCAGTGATTTAAGCCCAAGACAAATTCTCCCCTTTGGAACAATAAAGTACACTTTAACGCTAACTCCACCTCATTCCACTATACTGGTTTCATCACTCTTTACTGGTTTCACCACACTATAGGTCTTAACTCTAACTCATCGCACTATACTGGTTTCCATCAAAATGCATTGGTTTTCATCACTCTATACTGGTTTCCTTCACTCGTTACTGGTTTTCGGTGCAATATACTGTGGAAGATGACAATTTCTTCTCTAGGTGGTACTGCACCACAAATAGATTCCAGTCATCTTACTGTGAGTAGTGAGCCTTCCAGGCATGTCATTCCCATTTTAATGTTTTGGAAGCAAACTGTTTGGACTCTACACATTATCATGAATTGACCCCAGTCAACCCTAGTCATAATAGAGCATCAGCATCACAAATATGAAAGTCACCGTCTTTTTATGTCTCTTCCTCTCTCTATCCGTCTCAGTTGATCTATCCATTCCTTCTTTCCCTGTCAGACCAGATCAGTTGTAGATTTGTTACTGACTCATCAAATGAATGGACATGTACTGTATCTGTTTGTAACTCTCTGATGACTAAGAAGCATCTGTGTGTGTGTGTGCGTGTGTTTGCATGTGTATGCTTGAGGGAGAGAAAAAGGGAGTGAATGAGAGAGAGAGAGGGGGAAAGAGAGAGGGGGAAAAAGAAAGAAAGTATTTTTGCATTATGACAATTGGTATGAATGCTGCTTAGACACTAAACATAATTCAAACAGACATTCAGAATTACACATACGTACAACTCAATGTGAGATAGAGGGAGAGAGAGAAAGAGAAAATACAGAGAGAGAGAAACCGACGGATTAATGATTAGAAAACTAAAATTTCAATGCCAGTCAATGTCAGAGTTGATGAGGGCATTTTCCGCTGTCCTGTCCTCTCATCTGCAACATAATGCTGTGTGATTCACACTGTTTCAGGACATCTGGCCTGCTCTCTCTCTCTCTCTCTCTCTCTCTCTCTCTCTCTCTCTCTCTCTCTCTCTCTCTCTCTCTCTCTGGCATGTGCTGTGGCAGCTCTCATCCGTGCCAGAACCTCTCAAAACTCCAGAGTGATGGGCGGGAAAACATCACACACGCACGCACGCACACACGCACTCACGCACGCACACACACACACACACACACACACACACACACACAGCCTGCTGTTAATTCCCTGCTCTGGTGCCCAGGGGGGAGACAGGTGGCACATCAGGAGATTGGGCACCGCCACACCACTGATCTGACAGAGACAGAGGAGAGAGAGAGAGACAGAGGAGAGAGAGAGAGAGAGAGAGAGAGAGAGTGAGAGAGAGAGAGAGAGAGAGAGAGAGAGAGAGAGAGAGAAAGGAGAGAGGGGAGAGAATTTTAGGAAGTGAAAGAAAGAGAAGAAGGGCAAGAGAGGGCAATAGAGGGCAAGAGAAAAGGGAGGAGAGAGAGAGAGAGAAAGAGAGAGAGAGAGAGAGAGAGAGAGAGAGAGAGAGAGAGAGAGAGAGAGAAAGAGAGAGAGATAGTATCCCTATCAGTGTGTCCAGCATCCCCCCTGTGGCCCCTAGTTGAGTGCTAAGCCAACAGCCACTTGAGGGCCACTTCACTTCTCGCGACGCTAAACGAGAGAGGCAGATACGCACACAAACGCACACAGACACACACACACATATTCACATGCACCCACGCACGCACGCACAGAGACACACACACACACACACACACACACACAAACATGCGATTCTAAACAAGAGAGGCAGATGTGGTGGAGGTGTGGCTGACCGGATCACACACCCCAAGGGATGTGTTTGTGTGTGTGTGTGTGTGTGTGTGTGTGTGTGTGTGTGTGTGTGTGTGTGTGTGTGTGTGTGTGTGTGTGTGTGTGTGTGTGTGTGTGTGTGTGTGTGTGTGTGTGTGTGTGTGTGTGTGTGTGTGTGTGTGTGTGTGTGTGTGTTTGGGTGTTGCCAGTGTGCCAATGCTGTCAGACAAGACTCTCTCAGGGGGCCCTCTCCTTGGAAATGGCAAACGCCAGTCTGGCGTAGCCCTGGGGTTGGGTAGTGGCAGTGTGTGTGTGTGTGTGTGTGTGTGTGTGTGTGTGTGTGTGTGTGTGTGTGTGTGTGTGTGTGTGTGTGTGTGTGTGTGTGTGTGTGTGTGTGTGTGTGTGTGTGTGTGTGTGTGCGTGTGTGCACGCGTGCGAGCGTGCATCCATGCATGTGATCATTTGTGTGTGTGAACATTTGCGTGTGCGTGCGTTCATGAGTTCGTGCGTGCATGCTTTTGTGTGTGCGTGTGCGTCTGTGTGTGTGTGTGTGTGTGTGTGTGTGTGTGTGTGTGTGTGTGTGTGTGTGTGTATGTCTAGATGCCAAGTGGCTAGAAGTGTATTGAGTAGGTGGGTGTAACCGTAACGGCTGGCTGGGAAATAAAACATGGCTGCCGCTGTCCAAAAAAATCAGTCGGTGGGACCTGCAGCCGCCCCGCCCGCGCTCTCGACAGCCATTTCCCCCCTAAATGAGCGTGAGCATGAAATTGCCCGACACTCGGGCGGCATTAAGGGGACCCGTGTCAATTACAAGCAATGGCAGCTCATTAATTACCGCTGCTGGCTTGCTGCAGCACAGAGGGGGACATAATGGGACATTCAGATTCAGGGCTGACTCAGGCTATACTGTAGTGGAGTGTAGTGTGGAGCGAATGACAAAACCAACTAACACTTTACATTACAGTACTTTTCACGGCTAGGCAGATGATTTGACTCAAGACGAAGAGGAAAAGAAGAGGGAAGACAAAGAGGAGAAGAAGAAGAAGAAGAAGAAGAAGAAGAAGAAGAAGAAGAAGAAGAAGAAGAAGAAGAAGAAGAAGAAGAAGAAGAAGAAGAAGAAGACGAAGAAGGAGAAGAAGACGAAGAAGAAGAAGAAGAAGAAGAAGAAGAAGAAGAAGAAGAAGACGAAGAAGAAGACGAAGAAGAAGAAGAAGAAGAAGAAGAAGAAGAAGAAGAAGAAGAAGAAGAAGAAGAAGAAGAAGAAGAAGAATGTGCATGTGCATGTGTAGCCTGCAAGTCTATACAGTCATGTGAGCTGGGGGTTTAAGTTTAGATGTTTTCATGTCAAAGCAAATGTCTGATAACAACCAAAATCACACGTTTTTGCTTTTAGTACCTAACATGCCAGTTTTGCATAACTCCAGTACATCCAATGCACAAAGTAAAAATTTGTGCTCAGGCATTTGTGTGTGTGTGTGTGTGTGTGTGTGTGTGTGTGTGTGTGTGTGTGTGTGTGTGTGTGTGTGTGTGTGTGTGTGTGTGTGTGTGTGTGTGTGTGTGTGTGTGTGTGTGTGTGTGTGTGTGTGTGTGTGTGTGTGTGTGTGTGTGTGTGTGTGTGTGTGTGTGTGTGTGTGTGTGTGTGTGTGTGTGTGTGTGTGTGTGTGTGTGTGTGTGTGTGTGTGTGTGTGTGTGTGTGTGTGTGTGTGTGAGTGAGTGTGAATGTGCATGAGTATGCCTGCAAGTCTACATAGTCATGTGAGCTGTGGATTCAAGTCTATTTTCATGTCAAACGCAAATACAGCAATCACACGTTTTTGCTTTTAGTACCATGCACGTTTTGTAACCAGTATCCAAAACATAAAGTTAAAATATAAGCTCAATCACGTTTGTGTGTGCGTGTGTACACCTGCATACGTGCATACGTGCCTGTGTGTGCCTTTATGTGTGTGCCTATATGCCTCTGTGTGTGTATATGTATGTGTGTGTGTGCATGTGTACATGCACGTGTGCTTTTTTGTGTGCACTTTATGTCTCTGTGTGTCTTATTTTGTGTGTGCAGTCCAGGCCTTACCTCTCCTCTTGGATTCCTTTCTGACGCTGGTTCTGGCAGCCGGTTGGAGCTCGGCCTCTGTTGACATCCTACTGAGTCCCCTTGGTCCTCTTCAAAGCAGATCCAGTGCACGGAGCACAACCAGACTCATGGAGGCAGGAGAGGCTCCCCTGCACCTGCACCCTGCACCTGC
>NC_085862.1:17411126-17418626 GCF_034702125.1 Engraulis encrasicolus | reverse complement strand
GCCACTTGAATAGGTGGCCACAGTAAGCCCGGGGAGATTTGGAGAGACCTTTCATTTCAGACTAGCCAGCGCATATACGGCACAGTATGACAAGTGTGTTTAATTCTAAATGGAGAGAACATGTCTGAGAGAGAAAGAGTCTGAGAGAGATGGAGAGAGAGAGAGACGCAAAGAGGGAGAGAGGGAGCGAGGGAGATGGGCTCTTTATCTTGCAGAAACACACAGGCAATGTGTGAGTCAGTCCAATTATAGCTATTATCTAAGCCGGCCTAGCAAGCGGATGAAGAGCGAGCGAGCGAAAATGACCGAGAGGGAAAGAGAAAAAGGGAGAGACACAGAAAAAAATAGAGTGCGCAGACTGTAGAAAATAGAGAAAATAGAGAATGAGGCCAAGAAGAGACACTATCAGAGGCAAAAGTCCAAAAAATTTTATTTCTTTTTTTTATTAATTTGTAACTGCAAATCTTCCTTTTAAAAATGGCGGTTTGCCCTCAAAAGACAGCAAGCATTAAACACTGAGAAATAGGGAATTCCTTTTTTTAATGCAGAGCCCTTTTTTATCAAGACATGGGTTGTTGAGTAATAAGACAGACCACTGGCCTGGTGCTTTCATGGTGTTCTGGTCTGATAATTCCTTCAAACGCAAGGGCACTATCTTCAAATTGATGCAAAAGGAGGAGAGAGAGAGAGAGAGAGAGGAGAGAGAGGAGAGCGACAGACGCTTCAGGGATATCTTCCTGCCTGAGCTATAAACCGACCTCAAATGTAGGCCAAAATGCGTCACCGTATTCAAATTAGCCTCGCGCCTCAAATGTAGGTGAATCGTCTTCCCTCCACCTTCACGTTTCATTATCGACAGAGCCTAGTCAGTTGCAGCAACGTGGCAGATGCTTCGAGCATACAAAGCCACCTGCCTTTCCCTTCACACGAACACACACACCAGCGTGTGACTGACATGCTATCGATTGCCAGAATTTCATGGTTTTTTTTTTCTTCACCCTGACGACAGCCAAGTCGTTAAGCCGGGAAACTAGATTAAGCCGTCAGCGTTAGGGCCTCAATGCCGAGCTGTCCCTCTTTTCACTAACCTCCCCTCTTCCCGGGCTCTTCCACCCACGGCCAAACAGGATGAATATAAATGTTCGTCTTTGGTTTTTTTTAGGCGGTCGGCCTAAAAGCTGTTTGTGTGCACCTAAAAAAACGAGACGCTCTTCCCTTGCCATACATACAGTACAGTGCTCTCCTCTCCTCTCCTCTCCTCTCCTCTCCTCTCCTCTCCTCTCCTCTCCTCTCCTCTCCTCTCCTCTCCTCTCTTCTCTTCTCTTCTCTTCTCTCCTCTCCTCTCCTCTCCTCTCCTCTCCTCTCTCCCGAGGCTGTGAGATATTTCTAAAATCTAGGCTAAGTTCCCCTTCGGGAGAAGCCACAGATTTCTGAGGAAGAGCGCACCAAAAATGAACTGATGTAGTATACGTATATAAATAAATAACTACAAGACTGTGCAGGGGCGGCAGGGAAAGGAAAGGAAGACAGAGAGACTGAAAAAGGAAGAGAGAATGAGAGACACAGAGAGAGAGAGAGAGAGAAAGAGAGACAGAGACAGAAGAAGAAGAGAAAAAGTGGACCATCTATGTTTAGCCCTGTAGCGTTGACGCCGAAAGCTTCCATCATGGCAACGCCTCTGACTAATGTTTGCTGTCCCCAGCTCACGCCAAAACAACTCCCAAACAGACATGTCCACAGAAACACACACACACACACACACACACGCACGCACGCACGCACACACACACGCACGCACACACACGCACACACACGCACACACACGCACACACATGCACGCACACACACACGCACGCACACACACACACACACACACACATACACACACACACACACACACACACACACACACACACACACACACACACATACACACACACACACACACAAATGTGCACACACACACCACACACACACACACACACACACACAAACACACACACACACACACACACACACACACACACACCTCCACACAGCTATTTGTTTGATTTGACTGCAGACATGCTACGGTTGTCAGCAAAGATAAAGCATCATGGAGAGTGAACTGTCACTGCCGCCACTGACCCACCAGCCCAAACCTCTGAGTCAAGCCTTTTCCCTTTTTTGTGGCTACTACTGTGAAAACATACACAGTAACATTTTGAAGATGCCTCAAAGAACCCTCAGCTTGTTTGGGGAACCAAAGGTTCTCTGAAGAACTTACAAGTTCTTGGAAGAAACCCAAAGATTCATCAGTGGACCATTAGGGGTTCTTCACACTGATAAACGAAGGGTGCCACTGTTTGCCACTGTGGGGGAAACCCTGAAGGTTCCCTGAGGAACCATTTTGAAAGCGTTGGGTGTTTTCCAAGCAAACAAAAAATGTAATCAAAGAAACTTTAGGGGTTCCCCTTCATTGGCAACTGAGGTTTCTTCTTCGAGGATGCTTTATTTTTAACAGTGTAGACAGTAGCTGGAGACAGAAGAGAAATACTATGCGGCGCATTAAAAGGCTGGCGAGTAATGCAACGAGGATGAATGTTTGCTGTGATTAGGGGAGGCAGTCAAATGGAAAATAAAAGAGTTAAAACTCAATTGGGTTTTTAATGTTTATTTGAATGAAGCTCAGATTTGCGCAATAGACGACACTGGGCGCGAACCAACAATTAAGCACATTCCAATGCTGTTCAAAAATTAAAAAGAGGGAAAAGACAAAGTAGAAGAGGATTTAATTAACTTTTTTCTCTTCTCTTTTTTTTTCCCCAGAAGCGGTTGTGAAATAATTACAGTCAGGATTCAGGATGACACACCACACAGACCTCAGCTGGAGTAAGCACACACAACTAAAAGGAAACAGAGGAAACCATTCAGAACATAATTTACCTTGTCAAGATGTGCATGGCTGAATTAAACAGAGAAACAAAGAACAAAAAAACACTGACTCATCCACAGGCTGACAGAAAGCTGACGCCCTGGTTTTTACCCATGTGAATGTGCGTATGAGACCATTGATAGGGAGGAGATGGTAAGAAGGATAAGGAGTTTCTTGCTGAATCAATATGACGTAACATTCTATGCTGCCATGTCTAAGACAGTCGTTCTCAAAGTGTGGTCCGGGGGCCACTGGTGGTCCGCGACAGGGCTCAGGTGGTCCGTGAGGAGATTTCTTTTCCAAGACAAGCTAAAAGTTGGCTATATTTGTAACAGAATTACAAAGCTTAACATAGCTGAAGTCATATTTTCACCACAATAAGAATAAGGCTTGTAATGTGAATAAAAAGTAAGTGATCTGCATGAAAATTAGCAGTGTCAAATTAACACCCTGGCCCCTGAACATTTTTAGGGGTACAAAGTGGTCCTCGGTCTGAAAAAGTTTGAGAAACACTGGTCTAAGAGCTCCCGTCCCAAGACAAGCATGGAGTTCAATGGAGAACATCAAGTCACGCTCATTTAGGACACAGGAATGGATCCCACTTTGTTGCATGGGTGACGTGCAGAACGATTTATCTTGCTTACCATGTTGAGATTCTTTGTCTATATCTCAACACAGCACTGTTTCAATGGGTCCATCAGACACCTGGTGGTTTCTGCAGAACATTTGTTCGTTGAGGTGTGTGGGGGTTAGCCAAGATTAGAGATACGTGCGTGACTATCAGGATTAGATACACTGTAGGTAATATAGTGGGGCAGTCGTGGCTCTGTGGTTAGAGCACTAGGTTGGCAACCCAAGGGTTCCCGGTTCAATGCCCGAATGGACCACGGCTGAAGTGCCCTTGAGCAAGGCACCTAACCCCCACGCTGCTCCCCGGGCGCCGCTCAGCAGGCAGCCCAGTGGACTACGGACTAGTGTGTGTGTTTGTACTTCAATGTGTACTTCGCTAGTCCAAATGGGCAGAGAAAGAATTTCCCCTAGGGGACCAAAATTGGCTCAAATTGGCTCCAATTGGCTTCGTTAAAAGAAAAAAAAAAGATAGTGTTGTGCAGTTAAACATGAAACATGCAGTGCTGCTGTTGCACTGTGCAGTGCTGTTCAGCTGTATTTCTGCAGTCTAATTGTGACCAGTTGACTTGAACCATGGCTGCATTCATTATATTTCAATATGGTCTGCTCACAACCAAGCAACCAACCAACAAACCAACCAAACAAGCAAGCAAGCAAACAAACACACAAACAAACAAACAAAAGTAAGAAACAAACAAGTGTCTTGGTCATAAAAAGTTTCCCAGGGCACTTATCATAATGAATAAATGCCTTCCACAGCATCCTGGCCCATTCAATCTACCATTCAAACAATGCTCTGCTATAATTGGTGTATTGATCACACTGCCCCCCCCCCCCACACACACACACACACACACACACAAGCTGCTATGTGACTAGCTGCAAGAAAACAGACCGCACGTCTCAGAGTGAAACTGAGAAAATCACAAATAAAGATCCAGTGAGACAAAGAGACAAATAAATGTTATTCTAACTGGTGTTGTTAAATACTTTCATTATGTAGACCTGTGTATTTTTCTTCTTCGTTTTTAACTAGAATAGTGGAAGACAATATGAAAATAACACATGCCTAGCTTTGATACTGTAATAACACATGGTTAGCTTTGTCTTAATGCAGTCTACCACATCAGACACTACTGCACATTGTAAAAGAGAGTGTAGAGGACGACAGAAAAGGAAAAAGAAAGAAGGCGAATGAAGGGAGAAAAAAAATGAAAAAGAACAAAAAAAAAGTTAAAAGCGGCAAAAAGCAGTAAATTGGATGCCTGCAAGTAGCAGGCTGCCAACGTGAGTGCTTAATCCCCATAAATCATGCCGTGCTAACGGGCAGACACTGCCAGGCACTGTGGGATGCCTGGAGGATGCCAGCACACTGGCCTGGCCTCCGAGCCCGGAGCCCACGTCTGTGGCTGGTGGCTGTGCCCACGCCATGCCACCAAGCTTCCCTCTCTGCTTCGGTGTGGCACTCTAGTGGCATTTTCCCACCAACGCCTCCCGTGAGCCAGCAACTAACTGAAGGAATAAGCTAGCTGTCAGGCGGTGGTCAGACAAGGCTAAGCTACAACAAGCGCCAACCCACTCCGCTCCTTAATGCTCGCGCTGCAGGCAGACTGGAAGACACGAGCGTCTGCGGCGGGGATGGAGGATGGAGGAGGAAGAGGGAAGGGATCTCGGCGGAGGCCGCAGAGACCTGACCAAGGATTAACCTGCAGACACCTGACAGGGATGAACCTAAACCCGGAGAATCTGTTTACACAGAGACCACACAGAAAACACATAGACATGTACACACACACAGAGACACACACACACGGACAGTCAAATAAAGAGAGAGCACAAGAGAGAGGTGTCTGAAATCCTCAGACGCACACACTTTCACATCAGTCTGCGCTTCAGGGAATATATGTCTTATACCGTATTATAATGCCCACACAAACATACGCACGCACGCACGCACATATGAACACACACATACACACACTAGACCTGCAAAGACCTCAGAGTATTCTCTATATCGAACCAAAAGACTCACGGGCAAACAGAAGCATGCACACTACAAAACTAAATCTGTACACGCACACGCACACACACACACACACACACACACACACACACACACACACACACACACACACACACACACACACACACACACATACTTGAACTCTCTCTCTCTCTCACACACACACACACACACACACACACACACACACACACACACACACACACACACACACACACACACACACACACACACACACACACACACACACACACAGGCTGCGTGGAGCCCTGGGTAAGTGACAGGACATGACAGGTGCGACCCTCGCCATCTGCACCCCGTCCCTGTTCACCTCCCTTCTCCCTCTCCTCCTCCTCCACCCTTCCCCCTCCCCCTCCCCCGCCCTTCACCTCGCTTCCATTCCCCTCTCCTCTCCCTGTTCTCCTCCATTCTCCCTCTCCTCTCCTCTCCTCCCCCCTCCTCTCCCCCGCCCTTCACCTCGCTTCCATTCCCCTCTCCTCTACCTGTTTTCCTCCATTCTCCCACTCCCCTCCTCTCCTCCCCCCTCCTCTCCCCCACCCTCCCATCCCTGTTCACCTCTCCTCTCCCTGTTCTCCTCCATTCTCCCTCTCCTCTCCTCTCCTCCCCCCTCCTCTCCCCCGCCCTTCACCTCGCTTCCATTCCCCTCTCCTCTCCCTGTTCTCCTCCCTTCTCTCCCTTCCCCTCCCCTCCCTTGCCTTCCTGCAGTGCAGCTCTTGCTGTGAATACATTATGGCACAGTGCCTTTTCATGGCCACTCCACACAGCACAGCACAGTACAGCCGGGCACGTACACACCAACATACATACTACTGTGCCACTGCTCAGAGGACAGTGTGCTGTGCTGAGCTGTGGTGTGTGTGTGTGTGTGTGTGTGTGTGTGTGTGTGTGTGTGTGTGTGTGTGTGTGTGTGTGTGTGTGTGTGTGTGTGTGTGTGTGCGTGCGTGCGCGTGTGCGTGTGCGTGTGCGTGTGTGTGTGTGTGTGTGTGTGTGAGTGTGTGTGCGTGTGTGTGTGTGTGTGTGTGACTGTTTGTATGTGTGTGTGTGACTGTGTGTGTGTGTGTTTGTGTTTGTGTTTGAGTGTGTCAGTGTGTGTGTGTGTAGGTGTGTGTGTGTGTGTGTGTGTGTGTGTGTGTGTGTGTGTGTGTGTGTGTGTGTGTGTGTGTGTGTGTGTGTGTGTGTGTGTGTGTGTGTGTGTGTGTGTGTGTGTGTGTGTGTGTGTGTGACTGTGTATATGTGTGTGACTGTGTATATGTGTGTTTGTGTGTCTACCGTATGTAACGCGGTCAGTGGCTGTTAGGACAACGGCATCCTCTAGGCTGGAAGGTAGCAAAGAGGCACGACCCCTTTTTTGAGTAAGCTAGCAAAAAATAAAATTAATCTAGAAATAAAAACAATGGCAAACGGCGTTACATTTTGAATTGTCTCACAGAGTTCTGCCTCCCTATTCTCCAGCATGATAAATAATCCAGTGCAACTGTCATTTTTCCTTATTTTCCGTTCGTGAAATATTAATACGCCGTGTCTGGGTGATGGATGCACAAAAGACAATTAGACTTTACTGTTTGGAGTAATTCGCTCAATTGAACACACACAAACAAACACCACCCCTCACCCACTCACCCACTCAGCCACCCATCACACACACACACACACACACACACACACACACACACACACACACACACACACACACACACACACACACACACACACACACACACACACACACACACACACACACACACACACACACATTCACACGCAGTACAAAAAGAGAAAAAGACAAGAGTCTAGACTAACTGGCAGGGGCGCAAGGCATCAAACACAGCGGCCTGTTCCATCTGGGGAACAATAACTGTAATCTCATTTTCATGTTGGTATTCTTATTATTGCATCAGGCAGGGCTTGTGAG
>NC_085862.1:17403626-17406126 GCF_034702125.1 Engraulis encrasicolus | reverse complement strand
AACGGCAATGATTCATCATCTGCCTTCTGAATTTTTAAACCACGGAACCTTTCACAAACTGGGCTGCTGCCATTAGGGCAAGCTGAATGAAATGGCAAGACAAAAATCTTGATCATGATAGAATTTTATATACTGACCAGGTGGGATCACAATACAACACAGGTGGTCGTGTTCTTGTGAAGTACATTAACACACAGTGGAATGCAAAGTACATTAATTAAATGCTAGCATAATAAACACTTAAATACAACAACAGCAATTAATTCACAATTACTGTTAGTCATATACTTGATCACTGTCAATTAACTGTTACTACTACTGTCATTGCAATTATTTTCTTCGATTTGTTATCCAAGCCGTAATTGCTACCAATAATTTCTCCAGTTGTGAATCCACTTATGTGTGCTATAACTCACTTTCACTATGTAGTCTGGCCAGAGAAGAAGGCACTTGTGGTGGCTATGTAGCTGCAAGTTAGCTGTGCTACGGTGTGCTCCAGCTGGGCTATGGGAAGCAGGGAAGTCCAAAGGGGAAGCAAAGGGGTCAGTCGTCCCAGGCCCAGAAAAAGAGGGCTGCCAGAATTGGGGTCCCCATGACATTGCATGTATTGAGTAAGGGGGTCTTTCAGACGGCTTTTCCCTGTGCCTGCCCAGCAGCCCTGCATGGTAGTTTGCAGGGCTTGACATTAACTTGTTTCACCAGAAGCAATTTCTCTTTGAGTACAATGCAGGCTCTGCCTCCTGTTTAAAATCACAGAGAATAGTATGTAAACTAATTTCTACACGACTTAATAACATTGCTATTTCAGACTTGGCTCCATAGAAAATGCATGTGCTGAACTTAGAGATGAAACCAATCTGTAATAAGATCCCGAGGCTCGCACAAGTTTTTTTCCGCTCATGACAACGCAAGTGAGTCGAGTCTCAATGGACTTCAATGGCATGTGGCATTGTACGCTTTTTCAATGGCAAAATGCTGAACGGTCATTAGCTATTGCCGTGAAATTTTTTTGATTTTGAGACTGAGCCTCACTGGGAGTGAATGGAGAAGAGAGAGGAGGGGGGAGGGACCGGAGACTGAGGCTCCGACTTGTGATTGGGTGAACCCCGTGTCAGTAGGCTACAGTAGTTGATTTCATTTCGAAATGCGGATACGGTATGTTATTAATTTGACTGAGAAGTTTCGTCGTGGTAACCAGTGGGGAAGCTATTCATTGCGGTGTACTCCAGTTTTGTGTACATATTCTTGTAAACCTAGTGTTGCGAATAAAGTCTTAATAGTGGCATTATTAGTCCTTATCCTTTTTAATCTCCCAATTCAAAAGTTGAGGTTAACTTGCCTACTTTTCGTTAGGGCTAGCTTGCAAGAAAGCTAGAGAGCTATGCAAAATGCCAAGCATTGTGGATTAAATTCTGGCGAATTCCAGTCGTCCTTATGAGGAGAAAATGAATATCAAGGAGCAGAGCAGAGCACTGCCTAATATTGACTTGGTGAAAAAGGTAGGGAAGAACAACCGTTTCTTTTGAGCTTTCGTGGTGTCTGATCAACTGGTTAACTGCCAAGTCCCGTGAGTGGCGAGTCCTTGTTTCCTACTGTGTTGGCAATGTCTGGTAAATAATTAAAGATTTTGCGACCTCTAGTGGTAAGTTAAGCCGTGCACCCAGTAATGAACAAAGACAACGAAGGCAAACTCAATCACATCATTATGTGGCGGAGGTAGGCCTAATGATAATAATAATAATAATAATAATAATAATAATAATAATAATAAAAAAAAAATGAATAGGCTACAAGGGGGATAATGATTAATGATTAACAAATTTGTTTCAACAAGAGTCCTTTAGTGTGTGAGGCCATATGTGGCTCAGGACCAATGTAAGATGTGTGTCAAAATTGACCCCCCCCAACCCTTTTTTTTTTTTTGCGTTCTGGACATATTGTAATTGAACAGCCTCCCCTGTTTGACAGACTACCAGCCGCCACTGTGTTTCACCCATCGGCCACTGTAGCCAGTGGTTTTCCCAAGTCACTAGCCATTCAGGTATTCCACTAGCCACAGATTTTGTATTGTTTTTTTTTCTTGATCATGATAGTGTACGTCTAACCTCAGAAGATGAGGTGCTGAAGCAAGATGGGTAGGCTATATAGCTTTCTACATGGAAGTACAGTATATCAAGCAAATAGAAACTGAGTTATTGAGTTTTTACTTGAACTTAAATACAAACAATTGATACACAAGGGGCAAACAACAGAATATAGGCTACTATGATTCGTATGTCATACCAAGGAATAAGCTGCCAGCCAAATTGGCAGGTGACACTGATAGTATTACTAGCCACAGCCAAGTTTTACCAGCATTTGGCCGGTTGGCAGGTGCCAGTGTCAAGCCCTGGTAGTTTGGCCAGAGAAGAAGAGGAGAGGGAGGCAGAGGGCATTTGGCTCTTGGCTGTGTACTCGAGCTCTTGTCCAGACAGACAGGTGACCGCTGATATCTCAAGCA
>NC_085862.1:17393626-17401126 GCF_034702125.1 Engraulis encrasicolus | reverse complement strand
GTCACTAAGTGTGAGTGTACAACAGTGTCCGTACCTGTGTGTGTGTGCATGTGTGTGTATGTTTGACAATGTTCGCATGTATGTATGCATGCCTGCATGCGTGTGCGTGCGTGCGTGTGCGTGTGTGTGTGCGTGATGTGTATGCATGCGTGTGTGTGTGCGTGCGTACGCACATGCGTGCATGTGTGTGTGTGAGTGCACCCAGGTGTGTGTCCCGCTTCCGGCTGATCCCCAGTGCAGGTGTCACTCTGCGCTCATTATCCCAAAGTGCGGTGACATTCCACTTAACTCCGACATTCCCATTACGATTCCCATCCCTCCATCCATCCATCCCCCACCAGCGACAGCCTCCATTTCCCTCCGGAAACCGGGAGGAGCGCTCGGGGAAAATATTCCTGAGGCTCTCATCACCTCACCTGCCGCTCCGCCAATCAAAAGGACTGACAGGCAGGCAAAAAGCAGATGATAGCGCCGTCATTTAACATTCACTGCTGCCTGGCTGCCAGACACCCGCTCTAGACACTACCTACACACAACTCTCCATTTTATAACTTATTTGAATACCAGGCCTATCTGTCTGGCCAACTGACTACAAATTTCCTCAAAAGTGAGTTTTGACTGGAAATTGACTTTAGAGCACCTTCGTCATGTGACCAGGGGAGCCGACAAGGGGGGGACAAAGAGGTCAGTTTTCCTGGGCCCAGGGAGAGAGGGGGCCCATAATTGGGTCCTCATTGCATTGCATGTATTGGGTGAAGGGCCCTTTCAGATGAACTTGTCCTGGGCCCAGCCTAAGCTGTCAGCGGCCTTGCATGTGATTACCACTGGCCTCTACACGAATCACATGGGAGTATCGCCATGATTGTACCTATAACCTTTTTCATTGGGAAACAGCACTTTTCTGAAGGCATTTTTTCCCCTGTTTCCTTGTCCGCACAGCTACCGTCTTTGTCTTTGCAGAGTAGCACTGGTCTGAAGGGTGGCTGTCGTGTCTTGTGGTTTGTTCTTGCTCTGCGGATATTTTCTATTTCTATTCTCTCCTACCAAGCCAGCTCCCCTCCAAACATCTACTCACAACCACTCCCCACCTCACCCCTTCTCTTACCCAGCCAACCCCATCCTGCTGCATCACCTACCTCCACTCCTCATCCCAGTCCCACCTCCCTCAAACATCTCCCAACACTACTACTCCCCATCTTCATCTTCATCCCCATCCTGCTGCATTTCTTACCTCCACTTCTCATCTCAATCCCCATGCCCATATCACCTCCTCTCTTACCCAGCCAGTACCTTACACCCAGTCCCCCTCCCCATACCACCTCCTGTCCCACCCAGTTCCCAGCCACCTCCCCCTAAACATCCCCTAACATCCACTCCCCATTCCGCCTCGTCTCCTACCTCCACTCCTCATCCCCATCCCACCTCCTCTCCTATTCAGCCCCCCGCTTCAAAACACCCCCTTATACTCACTACCTATCCCCATTCCGCCTCGTCTCCTCCCTCCACTCCTCATCCCCATCCCACCTCCTCTCCTACTCAGCCCCCCGCTTCAAAACACCCCCTTATACTCACTACCTATCCCCATTCCGCCTCATCTCCTCCCTCCCGCTTGCTCTTGTCCCGGGAGCGCTCCGCACTCAAGTTAGTATTGATTTGTATTCAGCTAAACATATTCCAGATGAGTGATGGGGCCTGTGCTGTGGCGTCTGTACACCGCGTATAGCTGTTCTCATTAGCCTGCGCAGAGCGAGCGGCTAAGTGACTTTGACGGCCGCTATCCCTCCGACACTCTTTTCTAATAGAGAGCTATCGACGTTGCCCTCCCAATGTTTAAAGGAAGCCTTAAAAAAAGGGACCACAACAATCAAAGTCAACACACACGTATAGATGTGTCAGTCCAGTTACACACATGCACTCATGCGCACACACGCACACACGCACACACACACACACACACACACACACACACACACACACACACACACACACACACACACACACACACACACACACACACACACACACACACACACACACACACACACACACACACACACACACACACACACACACCCCAGAGGGAACCAATGAACCGCACTGTTTCGATGCTTTCATTCATTTGTAACTATCTATTAACAGGCAACCAGGCTGCAATCTCAGCCACATTCATTCTGCACACAGCCAATTCCCTCTGACAATCCATCTCTGGTGGAAGGCAACCGGCGGCCAGAAACAATAACGCTTTCCACTGCAGGGAGAGGAGAGGCAAACTGCGGCACACCAAACACTCTTAATAATTAACACGCCCCGAGACGTGTCTGTGCTGCTCTTCACTCAAATAACCCCAGTATTTACACACACACAGAAAGACAGGCACGCACGTACGCACACACACACACACACGCACGCACGTACACACACACACACCACACACACACCGAAACAGAAGAAATCCACATTCCACACACTCATATAGTAAAGATATCCTGAAAGATAGCGAGAAATATATTTTTCTCCTCTACAGTATATGTCAGCAGCCTATAGGAGTAATAAGGAGAGTGCCCAGTGCTGTGCTGAGCTGAAGGTCTGCCGCCATAGGGTCTACTTGTTAGTCACAACATTCACTTCAATGGGTAATACATGTATTTACCTTTCCTCTGATTTACAATAAAGTTGTGCAAAAAATTGTTTTGCATTTTGAAAATGGGAGGGAGGGGGGTGCCGAAAATGTTCTTAGATCCAAAAGCAGATCAAAGCAGAAAAAACAAGTTTGGGAACCACTGGCCTAGCTAGTGGCGGCACCAGGGCCACTGTTTCAGGCTCACAGCATGCAGCTGATGTGCAGAACCAACCAAATTGCCACTTGCTGTGCAAGGGGCCATCAGAGCCATCGGGCTGCCTGGTCTGGTTGAGCAGTCACCTGTCAAGGAGCTCAGCCAGACCTGGACCGGACACGGCCCATACCAGCACTGCCTGAAAGGAGATATTTACCAGCTTTTAGTTCATTGAGACATGCAAAGTTTGATCACCCTGGGTCTTTGACTGACAAAGATGCAGGGTAATGGAAATGTTGCACATATTTTAATTGAAGCTTTGGCTACAAATGCTACGATGCTTGCTGTTGCCCTTTTACACAGTAAATTACGGTATAACTAATTTACTAATTAAATAAATATTTTTGGAGCACAACTCACTGGCCTACTGTACTGTACCTCTTTCCACTGCCTGACACTATTGTCTGGCACCTGCAAAATGTCACTTTGTATGTGACCTTACCAAAAATGATTTCTATCTGTTTTCCCAGAGAGTAACAGAATATACGGTAATTACACATACCTGTGGCTGCGAGGAGATTCTAAATGTCACAAGTAAACAGGTGTGTGTGAGAGAGAGGGAGGCAGAGAGAAAGAGAGATATGGTATGGGAAGGAAAGACGAGACAAATCGTAATGAGAGGAATACAGAGGGCAAAGTTCTGGGTATAGCTAAGGACAGAGGGAGGAGACTAGTGTCATGCTGTAGTTAAATGTTACCGATGTCATTTCCTCTAAAACAACAGCAATGAAACTGGCCAAGGCAAAGTTCAGCCGAGTCACAATGAGGTTTTATAATCTACTAATTCAGAAATAAGTAGAAACACTGACATCTTGGCGCTGTGATTATAATATAATCTGCACTACTCGGCCTTTAAGTCAACGTTTGGGAAATCTATGAGAGGGCAAATGAGGATGACTTTTATTCAATGCCAGGACATCAGTGGTAGGAGGCCTGTGCAAATGAGGATGACTATTATTCAATGCCAGAACATCAGTGGTAGGAGGCCTACATTGTGAAAATGAAGGGAAACGGACTAAACATTCCAAACTGTGTTTAATAGCCTGTGCAACACAAGCAATTAAAAATCACTTCACTTAATGTTAACCACATTTTACACTTTGACTTTTTGTACATTAACATTTGACCACAATGTGTTCCTACGAGCTATGTTTTTTTTTACCCTTGATGCAGTGCTGTGCTGTTAAAATGATGCTGTTGCATCTATACCCAGATAGGATTCATTTCCTTGCCATGGAAGGCCAAGCACAGCTTGAGTCGAGCAAAACGAGCAGCAAAGGGACTGGATAATGGTAATAAATGATCTCCAACAGGGCTAGCTGCAGCGGGCTAATCAGCTAAAGGTGACTTTCACATCGTTACCCAGAATGCCTTGCATCCAGAGCCTCCCACCAGCCCATAAATCGCGCAGGCAGGCATTTTCATCTGTCTGTCTATCTCCCTATCTCCCCATCTCCATCTAAATCTCTTCCCCACTCCCTTCCATCTCCATCTCCTCCCTCCCTCAGCTGGCCTATTTACAGAGACGGGGATGTGTATAATATCAAACGCTTCAGCAGGAACTTCAGGGAATTCCTGACTTTTCATGTTTCAGATGGAAAGTGTGAGAGGAGGGAGAACGAGAGAGAGATAGAGATAGAGAAAGAGAGAGAGAAAAGGATGGATGAGAAAACGCATTCATTTCTCCAATGACTTCCCTCCTTGCTTCGCGTCTTGTTCCTTTCTCAGATGTAAATTGGACTCGCGCAACCTTTTATTTTTCCCCATGTTTCCTTCATGTAGAGATGAAAAAAGGCAGAGAGGAGCGTGTGGAAAAGCGACAGTCCTTTCTTGTCACGCTGCCAAAAGGCCCCGTCATTTGCATTCTGTCCTGTGTGTTCCGTAATGAACCCCTCGCTTCCTCCTACGACACCCCTGACACCAGGCAGGAAATAGAGGAAGGGGATTGGTGGCACCGCACCGCACCGCACATCAGCCTGTAGCAGGGAAGCCGACAGGTGGGGGACAAACGGGTCAATCATCCCTGGCCCAGAGAAAAAGGGGGACCCAAATGGGAACCCTATTCAATTGCATGTATTTTTGTTGTGGTGGCAGTCAGAGATTCTTTAAGTATAGAGATATGCCAACATAATAGGTTTCTATGGGCACCTAACGTGACCAGGTTCCTGTCTGCCTAAAGGGGCGTGTCATAATGCTCCTAGAATGAATAGAACAGTCCTTAGGTCTGCCTAAAGGGGGATTCCCCCCCCCTCCCCCTTGCAATAATAGAACCTGGAAACAATGGGCCAATGGAACCTCTCTATTATCTACTCTCTCTGAAGGCAGCCCACCACACAGCAGCAGCCCTAGCTTGTACCTGATGTGAACGGTCTTACAGGTAAACCCCGCTCGCTCCAAAATACAAGAGGATATCAACACACAAAAAACATTTTTTTTTTTACAAAAATCAAACACACTTTGTTTTTTTTTCATCCAAGGGGTGTAAAAGCACTGAGGAAGAAAAACTGAACCTGCCTATTTATTTTCATCCGTGAATGAAAATGAAAGCACAACAAATGAAATGAAATGGTAGCCAGCGCCCAGAATTTGAGGCCTGAAAATAGGCAGTGATGGCTCTGGGGGCCTAATACAGAAGGTTTAATGAGGGATGCGATCATCAATTATTCAAAACATTTAATCATGTTGTCGTATGCCGTCATCCGATAAACAGGCCTCCTGATGGGCACAACCTCGTGGGCTTTGTTTGAGAGAGAGAGAGAGAGAGAGAGAGAGAGAGAGAGAGAGAGAGAGAGAGAGAGAGAGAGAGAGAGAGAGGCACGGTGACAAGGGGACGCCTTTTCCACACATTTCCACACCATTTCTTCATGGCTGCCGCAGTTCTCACTCACGCAGCGCGTGGAGACAAGCGAAAGCACATCTGCCACCGCACGTCAAGTCAAATTGTCGCTGCACACAGCACAGCACAGCACAGCTCTCGCTTGGTTTTAAATTATGGAGATTTGTCAGCGGTGGTGGTGGTTTCTTAGACTTAGAAGGTCTGTAGCGGCAACTGCATTGAGATGCAAGATGTGGATAAAGGGGGTGGTGGTGGGGGGGGGGAGAACAATGACAACAACAACAGAAATGGAGAAAAAAAGCAATACTCCCATTACCCAATCAGATTTGGTACACATCGGGGATTGTGGCGCAGCATGATTCCGAACTACAGATATTGGATGAGGAAGAGCAGCAGCAACAAATACTGTACACAAATAGAAAAAAACTCCATTGCCACATGAGCTTTGGTCTGCATCGGGAGTCTTTTTTAAAGGTGTTAAAAGGGTATTTGGAAAGTAATTTGCACAGTACTTTGCACAGTCCTCGCATGGCATGTTGCACTGACATTAAGCTTACTATAAGGCTCATTAGCTATTTTATGAAATTATCAGTATCAGTGACATTTCCTATATGGACTTTCAACAAGTGTGAGAAAAAGAGCAAAACGGTCACTGTCTCCAAATCCCATAACAGATGGTTAAATATTGCATGGAGCACCAAAGAGGGAATAATTGGTCAGCTTAGTAAAGAACACTCTATCACACACTCACTCCTCCTCGTCAAATGTTTAACCTTTAGCCTCAGAGCATGTGGCCAATGATTAGTAGGCTTGGCCGCCAGGGGGGCCAATCACCCGGAGCTTCAGAGACTTTTTAGATTCATTTTCAATTTACACGCCATCCGTGACAAAAAAACAGCTTTGCTGAGAGAGAGAGAGAGAGAGAGAGAGAGAGAGAGAGAGAGAGAGAGAGAGAGAGAGAGAGAGAGAGAGAGAGAGAATTCATGGCACCAACATTGCTCTACTCACTGACATGCCCATCAAAAGGCATGTTTTAATAACAGAACTGTCCAACAGTGTGGCATGCTGGAATGGATAAGACAGAAAAAAAACACTCTGCGTCTTCACATAAGAGATTAAGAACCAAACTCATATTCCACTCTCTGCTTGCTTTTCAAGACACACACACAGACACACACACAGACACAGACACACACACACACACACACACACACACACACACACACACACACACACACACACACACACACACACACACACACACACACACACACACACACACACACACACACACAGACCAAAAAGACATTTATGTTTAATTCTCATTAATCTGGTAGGCTTGATATTCATCTCTGAGATATGATTTCAAAATAAAAGTTCTGCCGTGCCGTTTTGGAATTAGACCCCCCACCGAGAGTGCACGAGGACAACGAGGGCAAGATGAGGGATCTGTGGATCTGTGGAACTGTGGATCTGTCTTCCCTACCAAAACACAAGTCACGTCTGCCCTGGATTTAAATTCAAGATGGCATCTACGTTTTTGACACACTTTTTGATATTGCACTACCTCTGATGTGGTCTATATCCATGCCGGACCATATTGAGGTAAAATCAGTATCAGATGAAGCAATGCCATTTTCCCCTTTGATGCTGATCCCTTTCAAGACAGCACTGCAGCCTACTAAAGCGTCTCCATAAAACCAGGCTTCTTTAATGGCTGCACCACGCTTTCCATTTCCTCCATAACTGGCTCATTGGATGCAGGCATGCAGCAGTGGAAGACGGAGCAGCGTGTTGTAGAGTATGGTTTTGGTTCGGTTGGTTGGGGAG
>NC_085862.1:17376126-17378626 GCF_034702125.1 Engraulis encrasicolus | reverse complement strand
TAGCATGCTAACTCCCTATAGCCCCTACCCAGACAGAGCCCTAAAAAAAGATCTAATTATGGAGGTCCCGTCCTCACTAAAAGAATCTCACAGACTTCAAATGCCATTTCCCATCCCCACTGGTGACTGGTGGTGGTGCTGTTGTGGAAAGCTTTCATGCGTGCTCGCTCATCGACGTTCCCCTTGGCGCTTGAACCCCTACCCCCTTATTAGGCACGCTTCTCATTTTGGATTGGCCAGTGGATCTAGATTGGGGTTGCTGGATGAGTCATCAGTGATGCTCTACCAGACTACCGCCTGCGGTGCGCTGGGCAACGCCGACTGAACAGACAAGTGTCTGAGTGGTGAGGTGTCCACTTCATGCCTGCCTCCTCCGAGGCAACTAAATTTAGCAGCGCTCCCCTGAAGAAGAGCCAGTTTGGCTCTAACTGAGGGGAGAGAGAGAGAGAGAGAGAGAGAGAGAGAGAGAGAAAGAGACTGCAGTGGAGAAAAATATAAAGACGCGTCAAGTGAATTTTACAGACCACTTCAGAAATGACGGTTGGCCTAACAGCTCACCAAAGTGCAGCACAGACAAGATAATACAACTTGATGGACAAGTAGACATAGAAAGGTCAACATAAAGCAAAAAACATAGAGAAAGGGAAACCAAACGACAAAATAAAGAAGAGAGACAAAAACAGAAGCTACAGAATGGAGGACTTCAAACATCACACTGGTATACTAACAGACCGCACACCTTTTCTTTTTCATGTTTTCTTCTCATTCTATTTCTCAGTCCTCGCGCTTCTTTCCTTTGTGTTTGCTCTGTATGACTAATCTTAAAGCTTCCAGGAAGAGGGCAAAAGCACAATATAAGAAACAACACTGCATTCATACAGCCAACTACTTGTTGTGTCACCATGGCCTTAAAATGGCTAAAAAGAAAACTTTTCAGTTTTTTTAGTGTGTGTGTGTGTGTGTGTGTGTGTGTGTGTGTGTGTGTGTGTGTGTGTGTGTGTGTGTGTGTGTGTGTGTGTGTGTGTGTGTGTGTGTGTGTGTGTGTGTGTGTGTGCGTGCATGCGCGTGCATGTGTGTGTGTGCGCGCGTGCGTGCGTACATATAAGCGTGTTTGTGTGCGTGTGTGTGCACGCACACGTGTGTGTGTGTGTGTGTTTGTGTGTGTGTGTATGTGTGTGTGTGTGTCTTTGTGTGCACGCGCGCATACATTACTCCTGTAGCGTTCCTCTTAAAGCATTGTGGCCATGCCTTGTCCTCCAGTCAAAGAAAAGGACCATTGAAGGAGAAATGTTAATTCTTGGATTCAGCAGCAGCCGTTACTGTTGCTGCTGTGGCTGTAACTCTTTCTGGTCACTATAGAAGGAGACGGCCACTCAGAGAAGAGAAAGAGAGAGCAGAAAAAAGACAAGGAGAAAAGAGAAGGAAGTAGAGCAGACGGAGGGAGCGGTGCATGGATGGGTGGTCCACTCAGAGGAAGAAAAAAAGAGGAGGAGAAGGGAGAGGGGGGAAGTAAGGAGGGAGCAATGGTCACTATAGAACAGTGGTTCTCAATCTTTTTTGAGCAAACGCCCCCTTCTCCTCATCATAAGCCTACAAACGCTCCCTTGACCTCATCATAACTCTGCAAACGCCAAATTTAGTATTAAAAAGTAGAGACTAAAGACTAAGGCCCCCGAATGGCAAATGAGAATTCCCCTCTTAGCGGTATCCTTCTCAACGCCCTACCTAGGGCCCCCTAATGCCCTCTGGGTGTCTATAGAGCCCCCGTGGAGAAAACCTACCAAAGAAGGTACACAGCCACCGAGGGGGGAAAAAGGCAGAGGAAAAACTAGGAAGAAGCAAAAGGGAGGATGGACTGAGCGAGGTAGCCATGGATGGATGGGTGGTCTGCTCAGAGGGAGGAGGGTAAAAGAGAGGATGATAAAAGCGAAGCAGGAGGGAGAGTGGAGGGAGGGAGATGTAGATGGACACTGCCACTCGGGGATGAGAGGGAAGTGGAAGAAAAGAGAAGAGAAGAGGGAGGGAGGGAGTGATGGATGGATGGGTGGCCATTAAACAAAACAGGAAAAAAGGTCAGAAAGAGGCAGGTGCAAAAAAAAAAACCTCTTACGGGAAACAAGCCAAGCGTACACATTAGTGTACATGTTTGCAAGGGTGTGTACACACACACACAGACAAACACACACAAACACACACACATTGCCAGGTGCACAGGCAAAAGAAATCACTATCAAAAACGTCCATGGAGAGAGCCTCTCTCCCTCTCTTTCTTTCTCACGCTCCGTTTACGTTCCCTCCACTATCCGTCTCTCTCATCCTTCTGCTCTCTCCCTCTCCTCTTTCTCCTTATAGACGGTAATAAGAATGAAAGGCAACAGTTGTGTGAGGGAGAGAGAGCCATAGAGTGAGAGAAAGAGAGAGAGAGATGCTGAGAGTAAGCGATGGAGAGAGAGGGAGACAGAGAGCGAGAGAGCAAGAGACAGAAAGAGAGAGAGAGAGA
>NC_085862.1:17363626-17368626 GCF_034702125.1 Engraulis encrasicolus | reverse complement strand
AAACGCAAAAACACACGTTCACACATAACCAGACACACACAAAACACAGAAACACAGAAACATTCACACACACACACAGGTCTACAAATCAACTGGAGCATCGAGGAGTCTTGCTAGCAGAAACACACTCAGTGCCGACGGTGATGCTGAGCAAAAACACACGTTCACACAAAACCAGACACACACAAAACACAGAAACACAGAAACACACACACACACACACAGGTCTACAAATCAACTGGAGCATCGAGGAGTCTTGCTAGCAGAAACACACTCAGTGCCGACGGTGATGCTGAGCAATGGAAACCTCAGAAGAGCCGTGATCTGCATTCTGCCCAGAGTCTCTCTCTCTCTCTCTCTCTCTCTCTCTCTCTCTCTCTCTCTCTCTCTCTCTCTCTCTCTCTCTCTCTCTCTCTCTGCTTCAGAGCTAATAGACCTCGACCTGTGTAGAAGGTCATCAGATAGGCGGCGGCGTTCGTTGGTTCGCCTGGAGTCGTGCAGAATGCATTAAACATCTCGCTGCCTGCCTGCCTGCCTGCCTGCCTGCCTGCCTGCCTGCCTGCCCTGCGCTGGAGACTGAGAGCAGGGGGAATTGCTTTTGCCAGCTGCAAGCAAACTCCATCTCCCGCCGCACTAGCTAACACTACTGTAGATCCCTCACCTAACCTTCATCTCTCATCCCTACATATGATGCACATGCAAACATGCACACACACAAAAAAATACAAACACACACACAGAAGCATACATACTGCATGCAGTACATACACACCCAAACATGCACACATACAAACACAAACAGAACACACACACACACACACACACACAAAAGCATACTACATACAGTGCATACACACCGAAACATGCACACATACAAACACACACACACTACACTCTTATACACTCTCTCACACTCACACAGTCCACATACAGGTACTAGCACTGCACAGCTCAGAGGCATAACCTATATGTTGGTGCAGGGGGTGCCGGCTGAAGGAGAAGGGGGGGTGTGCACGCACACGTGTGTGTGTGTGTGTGTGTGTATGTGGTGCTAACCTCCACAAAGCCCGTTCACATCAACATAAAAAAGAATCAGCTTGAGCCATGATCCGTAGCAGCCAATAATAGCAAAATGTTGTGCTGGTGAGTTGTTTTGCAACAAATGAACAAATAACAATCCCTCAGGTCCCTGAGGAAAGCATACAGTAACCTCATGAGAGGATGTATCTGTATTCAACATGTCTGTAGGGGAGGAGGCTGGATGCAGAAGACTGCAGGTGCCTACAGGTCCCATAATGCCTCACATGACTGGAACAGAGGAGGATGAGGGCTGGGGGCTGAGAAATGGGGTGCATGCATCTGTATTCATTTTAGTCATGTTTTTAGGCTGGACACAAGAGAGTACAAGATCCTACAAATCCCATCATGCATCACATGACTGTCCCACAGGAGCAGGTAAGGGTGGGTTGGGGGGTCGTGGGGGAGCAGAGTGATGGGGTGCATCTATATTCATCACAGCAGCTTTCTGTTGTACTATTGCTCGAAATTACAATACAGCCTCCAACAACGCAAGGTGAGACGGACGGAAGAAAGGTTGGATGAAATGGATGAATGGATGGATGGATGGATGGATGGATGGATGGATGGATGGATGGATGGATGGATGGATGGATGGATGGATGGATGGATGGATGGATGGATGGATGGATGGATGGATGGACAGAACAGAAGACAGGGAAAGAGAAAGACAAAGGTAAAAAAAATGTAGCATGTTCTGTGGATGAGTAGGCTGAATATTGAGTTAGAGACAGGTAAAAAAGAGGGGAGGTAAGATAATAGATAGCAAAGAAATAGACAGAGGCACCCTTAGGCGATAGCTTAAGATGGGCGAAAAAGAAAGAGGGAACATAAAGAGAGAGAAAGAGAGAAAGAGAGAGAGAGAGAGAGAGAGAGAGAGAGAGAGAGAGAGAGAGAGAGAGAGAGAGAGATGGAGGGAGAAATGTACGCATTTGCCCAGTGGAGAAGCAGAGCATTAAAGCCCCCAGCAACAGCGTACATCACTTTGCCTGTGTGCCTGCCGGTGGTCACATTAATGCATGCATACCATAAATCTGCCTCCTCTCCTCTTGCTTTACCACCACAGGATCTGCAGTCTAGTCTGCACAGCACCAGCAAGCACCACCACCAGTAAGATGACTCACTATTGCCTCTTTTCCACTGCCGGTTTTCTGGTAGGCCCACAGCTCGACACAGCGCGACTCGGCCGCCATTTTTTGCTCTTCGATTGAGCTGTATCGTGCCCAATCGAAAAGCAAAAAGTGGCAGCCGAGTTGCACTGTGTCAGGCCTACCAAAAAAAACGGCAGTGGAAAAAGAGGCAAAAGTACCTCACCATGTCTGGGAAAAATGTCATTGAGCATAGTTACATGCACAGAGTACTCTGGTTTCAAACAGGATATTGTCATTCGGTTGAAAACAAATTCCGGAATATTCTGTTTACATGTGTGGAAGATCGTTCTCCAACCGGAATGTTCCCAGGACATGCCCACATTTCAGAATGCGTGAACATTCTGAATACTGCCACTGTCCTGAATGTTCCTTGGATGTAAACTGTGCTCATTCATCAAAAGAGTTGTGAACTGTAAAAAAACTGGATATCTATTTGAAACTAGAAACAAATGTATAATAATACGCATATAAGTATAGTGTAACAAGCATAATATAATAAGCAATTATTAACCTGCTGGAGAAAATCTCCATTAAATTAGTTCTATTGGACCATGGCATTTTTTTTCCCCCTCTCATAACACATTTTTTGCCTCAGTAATGTAGCACCGAGCTAATTATACAGTGTCTGATATCAAAGGGCTTTTGATGTAAAAGCGTACCTTCACTAATTGTGTTTTGATCAGTGTTTTGATCTGTGGAGCTAAAAGCTGAGACTATGGCTCTGGCTATGACAGGCAGATTGACACTCATCTGGCTCTTGTGAATTGAGCGGAAAAAGCTAACTGCTGTTTTGCATGTGTCTCTCCACAGGGACCTGCACAGGTTTATGGCAAGATGAGCAATCCTGATGCAGCAAAAACACACTGCTACCCCGAAGACAAACATGATAAGTCCTTCAAACAGGTAATAGGCTTTTTTTCCCATGACATCAGACACCTTCTATTCAATGCATTAAAACCAGATCCCATCCAGTGGCAAAGATATAAACTTACACGCCACCATTTGCCATGAAAATTGAATGACTTGGTTGATGTAATTTGCAAAAAAAAGGACCAGAATTACATGTTATTCTTTACTTTAAGTCAGTATCATATTATCAATCGATTTGAAATCGTACCGCAGACAGTACTATGTAGCAACCTTTGGCTACATAGTACTCCAAGCAAACTCCAAGCAAACTTTCTCTGATGTGTTGTCCTATCACAAAAGCTCACAGTTTGTCCCTACGCTGAGGCCAGTTGACCTTCCATTCCTACTCCTGACATAAAGTGCCAATTTGGACTCGTGTCCCTGTCAAGGCCATGCTTGTCACCGTTGAAGTGGCCTTTCCCCTGATGAAGGACTGACCAGACTGCCATGGGCAATCTGATCTCATATTGTCAGATGACAGACAGCACCCCTCCCCCCCCCAATGGAAACAAAAGTCTATTTCATTCAGTGTGCATTTAACACTTACACAGTACATAGAAACTCAGTGCTATTTTAACACGCAGAGAGAACTGTGGGACCAAATACACTCCATAAGATGTTACATCTACTCTTCAAGTGTTGAATTAACACAACATAGGCCAGTCATGGGCAAGCGGTTAGGGTGTCAGACTTGTAGCCCAAAGGTTATCGGTTCTACTCCCGTCCCGCCAGGTTGGTGGGGAAGTAATTAACCTCTTCTCTCCCCTATCCTCCTCCATGACTGAGGTACCCTGAGCATGGTACCATCCCACCGCACTGCTCCCTTGGGGAGACATTGGCAGTGCCGCCTTGCACGGGTGAGGCATACATGCAATTTCTATGTGTAATGACAATGGGAGTTGGAGTTTCCAAACTGGGCTTTCACTTTCACATTTTTTCCTTCAGCTAGTCGGAGGAAAACACTCTACTACAACAATATAAGTGTTCAATTAACACATATTCAACACTTACAGCAGAGGGTCGAATTTATCCTCTTCTATAGAGTGTTTTATCTTACACTCAAGTCTTGAATGGCCACTGCAAAATTTACTGTGTTCTCACTACCCGCCTCCTGCCCTCCTCCTCCTCTTCCTCCTCTTCCTCCTCCTCCTCCTCCTTCTCCTCCTCCCCCTCTCCCTGAAGTCACAGTTATTCAACTCCACCTGCACTGCTCCTTTACACAGTCATTTACACCCAACCCGCACGCACAATGGCCAGCAGTAAAGCACATTATTTAAGGGGGGGAGATGGGCAGAGAGCGAGTGAGGAAGAGAGAGAGAGAGAGAAGGAGAGAGAGAAAAAAAACATTTGCCAATAATCGCTTTCCTCGCGGTGAATCTCATTGAGAATGGAAGGCCATTTCTGTGCGGATGAGAGGGTGCTACGCATCAGCTCGCTCAGTCAATCGGATTTCTGACTGCTCATATGCCGGAGCGGGGGGTGGAGGTGGGGGTGGTGTATAGAGGGGGGGTCGATGCCGGCAAATAATTCCGCGGATCCTTCATGGTGGGCTAGGGCCTAATAATTCAGCTGAATTTAGTGTGGCAGTCAATGACAATCACGGCCATTTTTCACTCCGCCAGGGCCGTCCATCCTCGTACACCCTTAGTCTACCCATCCCTACTCACACACACACACAACGCACACACACACACACACACACACACACACACACACACACACACACACACACACACACACACACACACACACACACACACACACACACACACACACACACACACACACACACACACACACACACATTACACCCTTCGCCACCATGGCATATCGTTTTCTATTTCTCTTTCTCTCGGTGTCACT
>NC_085862.1:17351126-17358626 GCF_034702125.1 Engraulis encrasicolus | reverse complement strand
CACACACACACACACACACACACACACACACACACACACACACACACACACACACACACACACACACACACACACAGTCCCACAGAGATAGCAGGAGCATACAGAGAGAAGGAGAATGAATGAAAGTCAGGAATACAAGGAGAAAAAAGACAGAAAGTAAGAGAGCGAGTGAGGGAGTGGGAGTGGGTGATAGCTCAAGAAAAAAAGGTGAAAGAGAGAGCAAGAGAGTGAGGGAGGGAGAGAGAGATAGAGAAAGAGAGAGAAATATAGAGTGGGAGAGGGGAGGGGCTGATAGCGAGAGAACAAGAGAAAGAGAGGAACCGAAAGATAGAGAGAGAGAGAGAGAGAGAGAGAGAGAGAGAGAAAGAGAGAGGGTGAAGAAAGGAAGAGGTGTGATAGTAAGCCAGAAAAAAGAGAAAGAGAGGGCAAGAAAGAGAGAGAGAGAGAGAGAGAGTTAATGTTCTTAATGCAAGTTTGTGTGTGTGTGTGCGTGTGCGTGTGCGTGTGCGTGTGTTTAATGTTCTTAATGCAAATGTATGTGTGTGTGTGTGTGTGTGTGTGTGTGTGTGTGTGTGTTTGTGCCTGTGTTTGTGTGGCTGTGTCTGTGTCTGTTTCTGTGTGTGTGTGTGTGCGTGTGCTTGTGCTTGTGCGTGTGCGTGTGCGTGTGCACGCATGTGCGTGTGTGTATGTGTGCGTGTGTGTGCGTGTGATATTTTTAACACATGTATGCTTAATGTTCCTAATTGACCGTAATGTTCTTTATCTTTATGTTATCTGTACGCTTTGGCAACACTGTTACCAATAGACATGCCAATAAAGCATATTTGAATTTGAATTTGAGAGAGAGAGAGAGAGAGAGAGAGAGAGAAAGAAAGAGAGAGAGAGAAGAGATCCCCCACTTGTCTTTATTGATGGGCGGCAGAGTGAAGTGTGAGTGAGCGGTGTCCCTTATAGGCTATAAGACGTGCGGAGGACAGATGAAGCCATTTGGGGGCCTCACTAACACCAAGAGAGCTGAGTGGAGTAGAGGTGACCTATACGCAGACACTGAGGAGAAAACACACTCACTCTGGCAGTCTCTGTGTCTTTCTCTCTCTCTCAAGCTGTCTGTCTGTCCATCTCTCTCTCTCTCTCTCTCTCTCTCTCTCTCTCTCTTTCGGTCTTTCTCTCGGTCTCTCTCTCTCTCTCCGTCAGGGTAATCTATCTGTCTATCCTCTCTCTCTCCCAGTCTGCCTGTCTGTCCATTCTGTCTCTTTGCCAATCCACCGCCCCCCTCTCTCTCTACCTCTCTCTCTCTCTCTCTTTCTGTCTGTATCTCTCTCTCTCTCTCTCTCTGTAAGGGTAATCTATCTGTCTACTCTCTCTCTCGTTCTTCCAGTCTGTCTGTCTGTCTATCAATCTCTCTCTCTCTCTCTCTCTCTCTCTCTCTTTCTCTCAGGACCACAAAACAACTTCTGGACGCAGCTATTGTTATCAGCTCTCTCTGAATGCCTATATTGTATTTAGTATACAATATGGGCCTAGGGAGCACTGCAATTTCCAAACCCTGTGTATGTTTATGTCCTATAAATATGTTCTTGACGATAAACCTGGCTCTGACTTTCAAAAAGGAGAGGGAGCGAGCATTTCTTTTTAATGTTGTTTGTTCGCCTTTCATGTTAACGGATGATGTCTTCAGAACTACTGTCTCGTTGTTCGGAGTGCCAGTGGGAAATTTATGATTTGCGAGATCACAAGAGCAAGTGTGTTCGCCGTTATTCAATGTGAATGCTGCCGTTTGATCGCATGATATCCATTATTTCAGATTACTGCTCGTGCCGATTGTATTCAGATCAAAACAACAGGTGAGGCTTTTAGGCATAATACTCTCTTTTTGTCTTTTGCAAACACAACCACTCTTTTTTTCTCTTTCTTTCCCAATCTTATTTCACCTGCTGCTCCCACTCCTTCACTTCTCCCAGTTCCCCCCTTCATCCCTCTCCATCTCTCTCTCTCTCCATCCCTCCATCTCTTTCACTCCCATCCAACTTGTCTGATTCAATGCATTTATCTCACTTCCTGCCGCCCTCTCCTCTGCGTAACAACCCTCATCTATTTGCTCTTCTCATTCGCCCTTCGTCTCATCTCCTAATGCATCTTTGTCTCCCCCCGTCTCCCTCTTCCGAGGCCTCATCCATCCTTCCCTCCATTCCTCCATCGCTGTCCCTTCGCTCGACGCCCATTTCAGCGGCGCCCATTTCGCGTTGTGTCAGGATCCACCATTCCTCATTTGCTGGTTTCATCTCTCTTCCTATCTCCTCCTCTCCTCTCCTCTCCTCTCCTCTCCTGTCCTCTCCTCTCCTGTCCTCTCCTCTCCTCCCCTCTCCTCTCCTCTCCTGTCCTCTCCTCTTCTTCTCTACTCTCCTGTCCTCTCCTCTCCTGTCCTCTCCTCTCCTCTCCTCTCCTCTCCTCTCCTGTCCTCTCCTCCTCTCCTCTCTGTGTTTGCAGTTCATCTCCCCTACCCCTTGCCTTTTTTCTCTCTTCCCCCTTTCTTTCTCTTTCACTCTTTTGTTATTGTTTTCCCCTTCACCCTGCCTACATTCCATTCCTCCCTTTTCATCCATCTTCTTTCATTCCTCTGCTCTCATTTTCCATGCTTTTCACTCCATCTTTGCGTTATCCTTCTGTCCTTCTCTCTCTCTCTCACTCCCAACTCCAATTTGATTCCCCTCCCCCTCTCTTATGCTTTCTCCTATATTAACTCACTTTCTTTCAGTCCCCTCATCCTTCAATCTTTCTCTCCCTTCACTATTTCTCCATCTTTCTATTCTCCTCAGGCTTCATCTGCATTCTTCTCTCCTTCCTTCACTCACCTATCAGCTATTGAGTTGAATATTTCTTTGTATATGCTTCTTCCTCTGCATTTCTTCTCTCTCTCTCAGACTCCCTACTATTCTGTCCTTTACTCTCTTGCCCTCTGACTTTCTCTCTATCTTTCTTTCCTCCTCTCCTCCCCCTCCTTTCCACCATGTCCTCCCTCCATCCATACATCTCTCTCTCCATCTTCATGTGATGCCATGCTTCTGGAGTCCCCAGTCATAGCTAGTCGATTTATCCTGTTTGCTCAGTGAGCTGAGCTGTACCGATGAAGAGACAAGCCTAATCTCTCTCTCTCTCTCTCTCTCTCTCTCTCTCTCTCTCTCTCTCTCTCTCTCTCTCTCTTTCTCTCTCTCTCTCTCTCTCTCTCTCTCTCTCTCTCTCTCTCTCTCTCTCTCTCTCTCTCTTTTATCTCTTTCCTTCCCTCTTCCTCTCTCTCTCACACACATACTACACTTTCTCCTATTTCCACCTCCAAAATGCGCAGCCATATGGAAAGTTGGCACAACCCTGCACAACACACATGAAACACGCATGCATGCATGCACGCACGCACGCACGGACGCACGCACGCACGGACGGATGCACGCACGGACGTACGTATGCACGCACACAGGCACACACGCATGCACACGCACACACACACACACACACACACACACACACACACACACACACACACACACACACACACACACACACACACACACACACGGATGGCTGATCTGGAGTGGACGATGGGCCGGGCAGCATCAAAGGCTGTCTGTGTTGGCAAGATGAAGAGGCTGGTGCTGACACACACACACACACACACACACACACACACACACACACACACACACACACACACACACACACACACACACACACACACACACACACACACACACACACACACACACACACACACACACACACACATTCACACACAAGATGAAGAGGCTGGTGCAGTCAGGCCTGTTATCTCTTCAGCAGCGGCCGTGGCAACGGTAGCGGTGTGGGCTAGCACTTTCATATCACAAAACTCCAACACGAAACGCCGCAAAAAAGTCAAAGTCAAATGAATAAATATACATTTCCTTTTCCCTGCCAAGCCGCCCTCCTTTCCTTTCTTTTTTTCTCTTTTTCTCCTCCTGCCTCTTCAATTTCTGACAAGTGTACACAAGCATTCGTCTCTCTCTGTAGAGCCAGATAAGGGTGTATGGGAATAGATTCACAGACAGATCTCCTCCTGTGTCCCCCTATTTTCCCGGACCCAAATGTGAACGGAACAAGCAAAGTCTTTTTCAGCCAACAAGGTGCAGCAGAGGAGTGCGACGTACGCTAGGATGAAAATGTAACCAAAAAAAACACACAATCTTCTCCGGAGAGATAAATTGTAATCTCTTACCAAAAAAAGCTACATGCTGTATTTGCCGCACAACTGTTCATATCCCATCTCCCAAAAAAAAGAAGCGTTTTGAATTTGTACAAGTGCAAGTCGAGTTGCTTGCCTTTAGTTCGCGGACTTGAAAGAGATTTGTAAGTACAACCAAACGCTGGCAGTAGTGAAGAGAAGGCTGCAACTCGTAGCTATGACGACATAACGATAACACACTCTAGCCAGCAAATCTATGTCTACTCTTTGTTGACCGTGTGACATAGACAGAGAGAGTAGAGAGAGAGAGGTTCCATTGGCCCATTGTTTATTGCAAGGGGGAGGGGGGGGGGGATCCCCCTTTAGGCAGACCTAGGCAGACCTAAGGACTGTTCAATTCAATGCTAGGAGTATTATGACACGCCCCTTTAGGCAGACCGGAACGTGGTCATGTTAGGTGCCCATAGCAACCTATTACATTGGCATATCTCTATATACTTAAAGAATCTCTGACATAGATATGAATTCAGACCTCCGTTCTCCACAGAAGGCGGAACATCTTTTGATCAAAACTGCTCACCATCCCCCCATCATCATCATCCTCATCATGCAAGTAGGACAAGGGTGACTTATTAATGGTTCATGTGATAAATGAATGTAAAAAAAGACACCAATCATAAAAAGGGTCGATGAAGGAGGGAGAGAAGGACAGAATGATTGGATTGGAAGAAGAGTTAAAGACAGAAGATGGAAGGAGGGAGTGGATGACGTTTAATTACCATGATGACAGGAAGGCGAGGAGAGCAGTGCTGAGATTAAAAGGAACGAGTGATATGGAAGGGTGCAGGTACTGTATGAAGCAAAGAAAGGAGAGAGAGAGAGAGAGAGAGAGAGAGAGAGAGAGAGAGAGAGAGAGAGAGAGAGAGAGAGAGAGAGAGAGAGAAGAATGCAGGGAATATAGCAAAGAAAGGAGATGAGATACAAATGTGAAAATGACAGAGAGAGAGAGAGAGAGAGAGAGAGAGAGCATAAGAGAGAGAGAAAAAATAAAAGAGAGAGAGATGGATCAAAAGGAATGTCAAGGAAGGACGGGTGTGGATAAGGGTGTGTGTGTGTGTGTGTGTGTGTGTGTGTGTGTGTGTGTGTGTGTGTGTGTGTGTATGCCATGGTGGCTCTGGTTTGAGGGTTAGGCTATGCCACTGTACTGCAGCTGGAGCATCTGCCAGCTTAGTTACTTTGCTCCTCATTCCATTCAACCCCCCTGGCTTCCAGCTGAGACAGGCAGCTCGCTGATGAGCCCCGGCCCGACTCGGATGCACCTCTCCTGGGGAGGAGTGCGGAGGATGCCCCCTGCCCACTCCAGATGCTCCTCTGCAAAGGACACCCCTGGCAAAGCACCCAGGAATGTCACCACCACACTCACATACTCATCTCCACTCATGCATATTGTAAGGTTACAGTATAGCGTGTGAACACACACACACATATGCGCAGGCACGCAACACACAAAAGTGCGCAAGCACGCAACACACACACACACACACACACTCACTCTCACACACACACAAACACACACACACACACACACACACACACACACACACACACACACACACACACACACACTCAAATGCATACACGCACGCCCGAACACACACATAATGTGTAATTAATAATTGAAGAGTCCCTGACACACATACTGACAAACGCCAACACTGCCCTGCTCCAGGGACAATTAGCAATTAAAGCTGAGAGAAATGTGCATGCAAACACACACACACGCACACACATACGCACGCACACACACACACACACACACACACACACACACACACACACACACACACACACACACACACACACACACACACACACACACACACAATCACTCACTCTCTCTCTCTCTCTCTCTCTCTCTCTCTCTCTCTCTCTCTCTCTCTCTCTCTCTCTCTCTCTCTCTCTCTCACACACACACACACACAAACACACACACACAAACACACACACACACACACACACACCCTGCCACTGTTATGTTGTCAGCACAGACATTTGTCACTGTGTTTTCATTGCCAGTAGGTGTCCAGCTGGACGGGCAGAGAATGAATATTCTATCTACCAGAGCCTAAGGCTGGAGAGGAGACCGAGCCAGAACACAGAAGAGAGAGAGAGAGAGACAGAGAGAGTCCGTGTTGCAGAATTTCACACTCCGTGACAATACCAACACCATTTACAACAGGCCAACCTGGGACTAGCCTGAGCCCGCCAGTGGCTGGGACACAGCTACAAATCTGCTCCGTTTAGCTCGGGGTCAATTTGGAAATCCGCGCAGTTCAAACATTGCTTTTAACAGCCATTTAGTGTTCAGCTGTTATCCAATGTCATTCCCAATTTGCAGCACCATTGCCTGTTCACCCACTACTATTTTTTTTTTTTTTTTTTTTTTAGAGGGCTGTGTTCAGTGGGCGTACTGAAGTGCAGATACGCTGACGACGGTGCCTTTAGGTGGACCAGATGGCAGCAATGCTTGGTGGACGGCTAGCAAGGGCACTGGCTCTACTATAGCGGTCCATTGTCACAGATTTTAGGACAAACTCTGGTCTAGTTGTAGTCGGTCGTGCACTGTCAGAACAAGGAAGCCATGGCCTGATGATTGAGGAACTGGTTGCAAGTTCCCACCCTTGCCAGTAGAAAGAAGAGGTGTTTGGTCGTTCGCCCCAAATCCATGCAGAGATTTTCCCTAACCTTGATCAAGGCACCTAAACGCACATTGCTCCAGGGACTGTAACTAATATCCTCTATATACTGAAATGACAGAAAGTTACTGTGGGCGAGCATGTTCAGTGGGCGTACTGAAGTACAGATAACGCTGCCTTTAGGTGAGCAAGATGGTAGCATGCTTGGTTGATGGCAAGAGAGAGGACACCGCCTCTGTCATATGTGCGCTCTCACTGATTTTCCGGACAAACTTTGGGCTTGTTAAGTTACGTAACAAATCTTGTTGTCTTTGTCATCGGCCACTGTCAGATCAAGGAAGTCGTGCCCTAATGGTTGAGGAATTGGTCTTGTGATCAGGTGGTTGCATGTTCAAATCCCACCGTTCACAGCAGAAAGAGGGCATGTGGTCGCCCAAGTCTGTGCGTCATCACCACACCTGAACTGGCTTTGCTCCAGGGACTGTAACTAATGTCCTCTCATAACAGAAAGTCACCTTGTATGAAAACATCAGCTACATGTCCTGGAACGTCAGGACAGGTAGAAAAAGGAGATGTAAGCCAGAAGAGGCG
>NC_085862.1:17328626-17346126 GCF_034702125.1 Engraulis encrasicolus | reverse complement strand
ATACACTCAGTCCTTTCTATACCCCCCCCCCCCCTTCAGGTGCCTTCACCCTCCTCCACCGTCACTGTCAGGGCAGTTCAAGCTGTGACAGCTTTATGGAGGCAAGACTAGGGGACTGCAGTGTGTATGTGTGTGTGTGTTGTGTGTGTGTGTGGAGTTGGGGGGGGTGTTGCATCACTGGGATCATCATGATCACTAAATGGCACTTGTGGGAGGGCCGCCACGTGACATGATCTGCTGCCGCTGCGATAAGACCGCAGAGAGTCCCATTGAGAGGAATAATGAAGTGTCCTTCTTCAGAGGATCAACGCGGCTGGACTGATTAAACCGATAGCCTTTAATCACCAGCCTCCACACACCCACCATGCAAAACCATACACCACTCACCCACCATACACTCCCTGCCCTCCCATCCACCACCAACCCACCCACTAACGACCATCCACCCATCCATCAACCGAACTCCCATCCAGCCGATCCTGCTACGCCACCCCCACCATGCAACTGTTCACTTCCTGCCACTGCCCAAGCTATGTTAGCCCTTTCATGCAAGTGGAGTCGCCGGCGGTCCCATTTATTGAAATGGCTTAACTACTGCATCATAGCAGCATTGCTTCAATGTCGACAAAAGTCTTGAATAAAAGATTAATACTTGGTTGATTATCCTTTTGGTGACAATCAGGTTATAACACTGGGCTCGACATGAAAGGGTTAACCATCACAGCCTTTAATCAAGACCCATCTTCCACCCACCCTCCATACATCCACCATCCACATCCACCATCCAAACTCACTGCTCTCTAATCCAACCCATCCTTCTCACAAGTGAGATAGTCTGGAGGCTACCTATGCATTTTCTCATAGGAGAGGTGTGGTTTATGTCCATGGCCAATTATTGGGCATTACGAATGTGTCATTTGGCATATACTTAGCCCATAACCAATCGTGTCAGTTGTGTCTATTCAAACACACCGCAGTCATCACCTTTCCACCCATCCCCACTCTCTGAGAGGAGCCCAAGATCTGGAACCATCGCTGAGGGACAGAATCCATGCTGTCTTTCAGATTGGAACAATTGTGCAAAGCAGCATGGGATTTCCCAGGCTACACCCCACCCACACCATGTAACTGTTCACTTTGTGCCCAGGTGACCACCATTGTCGACACAGAATCAAATCGATTGCCTTTAATCACAACCCACCATCTCAACTCCCTGCCCTCTAATCCACCCCATCCTTCCGATCCAACCCACGCACACCATGCAACTGTTCGTTTTCTGCCCGGGTGATGATAACTACCACCTTTGTCGCCAAAAGATCAAACCAATAGCCTTTAATCCCAAACACCAATCATACACCCATCATTCTATCTAACTCCCTCCCCTATTGCCTAAGTCATCACCAACATCATCTCACCATAAAACTTTTCACTTCCTGTTCCTGTCTGAACAAACGTTGACATGATCCATCACCATCACTGCCACAAAATGTAACCAACAGCCTCATCACGGCCCACCACCCAACCTCCCTAACTCCCTACCCTATCACCCAAGCCCTCCTACACCCCTCTTCATAATAACTGCTCCCTTCCAGCCTCTGCCCTGGTGAATGTTAACAGTCTGCCACCACCAGCACACCGCAGCCACAAAATCAAAGTGCTTTCAATTGAAGCCCCAAAGAGAGACAAAGGAGAGGGATGCGCAGCGCTGCTATTAGCGCTAATGGTAATTACACAGCCACAGCCATTCAGCCAAAGTGCAGCATGCGGTATTATCCTTTATTAGCGCTGCGGCTAAACAATATTAGCAGTGGCACTCGTACAGTGCTACCAGCCAGCCCTGCCCTCCAGGAAACCTACTCCTTTATACACCTCCACACACACACACACACACACACCTTCTTTCCACACACACACACACCTCCTCCACCCTCTGCCTCGCTGGTGGCGTAGTTGACTTTTAATTAGGGGGAGGCTGATAATGTCGTGCCACGCCGGGGGATCGATGGTAAAGGGCCTGGGAGTCCAGTGGTCAATGTTCGCCTCACACCAGGGCCAGGGGGGATTTCTGGAGGATGAGGCACAACGAAGGTGTAGCAGAAGAGGTGGAGGTGGAGAGGGAAGATGAGGCAGAGGGAGGAGAATGATAGGAGGTGAAGGTGGAGGTAGAGGAGGAGATGGAGGAGGAAGAGGCAGAGGAAGAGGAGGAGGAGGAGAGGAGTTGGAGGAGGGGGAGGTAGAGGGAGGCGTAGCAGAGGAGGTAGAGGAGAAGAGGCGGAGGAGGAGTAGGACAGGAGCTGGAGATGGAGGCAGAGGATGAGGCAAAGGAGGAGTGGGAGGAAGGAGTAAGACAGGAGATGGAGCAGGAGGAGCAGAGGTGGAGGAAGAGGAGAGGAGGTGGAGGAGGAGGATGAGGCAGAGAGAGGAGTAGGAGAGGAGATGGTGGAGGGGAAGATGATGGAGGATGAGGAGAGGAGGAGGAGCAGGAGAAGAGGTGAAGGAAGAGGAGAGGAGGTGGAGGAGGAGGATGAGGCAGAGAGAGGAGTAGGAGAGGAGATGGTGGAGGGGAAGATGATGGAGGATGAGGAGAGGAGGAGGAGCAGGAGAAGAGGTGAAGGAAGAGGAGAGGAGGTGGAGGAGGAGGATGAGGCAGAGAGAGGAGTAGGAGAGGAGGTGGTGGAGGAGAAGGTGATGGAGGATGATGTGGAGGAAGTAGAATAAGGAAGAGGAGTAGAGGAGGAGGAGGGGGAGGAGCAGGAGAAGAGGTGAAGGAAGAGGAGAGGAGGTGGAGGAGAAGAGGTGGAGGAAGAGGATGAGGCAGAGCCTGGGAGGGGTAGGAGAGGAGGTGGTGGAGGAGAAGATGATGGAGGATGAGGTAGAGGAGGTAGAATAAGGAAGAGGAGTAGAGGAGGAGGAGGAGGAGAAGGAGAAGGAGCAGGAGGAGGAGGAGGAGGAGGAGGAGAGAAGGAGGAGGAGGAGGCAAGGGTAAGGTAAGAGGCAAGGTAATCATCTCCAGCCGAGCTGGCATGTGTTCTCCATTGAAGAAGAATTGAATGAAGAAGAAAGCCAGAATAGAGTGGTGTGAGAGCAGGGTGAGGGATCTCATGTGAATCTAAAGGTAGGTTAGTAGTAATTCAATATTCTCCCAGCTTAACCAGTCGCCAGCTAAGCTACATGTTAGAGAAAAAAATATTGAATCATTCAAGTCAGGTGCTTGTATTTGCATTGATGTTTATTCATTATTCATGCATTGAACAACATGTGTTTGGATCAATCAGCACGCCACATCAGGTAAAGCAGATCAATCAAGAGGGAAGGTCCCTCACTGCAGGACAGCTAAGCCCCATGCTAGCCCCTGCTAGCCACATATAGTGTAATGGATTGCATCAAGCATAGTTGGGGACAACAGGTGGCTGTAGCCTCATAACGCACATCGCTTCGCCAGTGGAACACTGACTTAACTGCCATAATACAACATTTCTGTGACATTACATAGAGCCTTTACTAAAACATTACTTACTAGTTACTACATGGTCAGTGCCATTCTGGTAACAGCAAATTTATGACAGGGACCATGCTGTCTAAGAGTTAACGCTGCAAAGAAAAACAAAAATAATGCCGTAAAATGAATACTGTACATAAAGAAGCCCTGAAACCGCATCCAAAAGATATTCAAACGTAAAAAATATATTCGATCTGAGTGACAAACATATCACAACTGTTGCTACAGATGAGGGAAGTGGGACAGCCAAATAACACATAACTGCCTCTGTGCATCTGCGGTTTTACTATTTATGGACTGAAATCACTCTCAGTCTGTCTGTGCAACACAAACATTGCCCACAGATGCCTGGAGTGGTGCGCCACTCCTCCTCTCTCCTGTCGGCCCCAAATCAAACTGAGAAAAAAGTAGCATGAATAAGAGAGGGAGACAAGAGGAGCAAGACAATGTTGCCTTTGTGGGTTAACACTCACTATACGCCACGTTTCTATGGAGACGCACCGTTGCCTGCTGGGCTCGCTCAAGCCGAAGTAAATGGTCTTCCCGCGGCTAGGAACCAAAGGGAAAGTCCAACAGACAAGAGCATGAGCACACACACACACACACACACACACACACACACACACACACACACTCACACACACACTCCCCCCACCGGGCACTGCAGGCCACTGACTTGGTCCAATCTAGAAAGGCTCTGGGTGGTGGGATGGTGCTGGAGTGCAGCTAGGTGGTGAGTGCACACAGGGCCCCCACCTGTCCAGAGGCACAAGCCGAGAAATGTGGTGTGGAGGAGCTATATCTCCAGCCGCCCCCACCTTCAGACCCCAGGCCCCAAACCCCATCCCCAAAGCCTGCAACAGAGCCATCCACCCACACACACCCACGCACCCACTGGGGGCCAATAGGAGGCAGGCTCCAGGGCTGGAGCTTGGGAGTCTGTCTGCCATACCTGTCAGTTTGAAAGACAGCCGCGGATCCATTCGACACACATATCCACGCCTCTCACAGGCCCCTTTTCACTGCTTGTGGCCCCAGCGTGGGCAGGATCAAACTACAAACTGGTGCTTGAGGTGCATTTCTGACCTACACCATGACCCCTGAACCGTGACTGACATATGGAAGCCTAGAGGCCTTTAATGACGCCCGGGCTGTGTTTGTTACTGGCATTTGTCGACATTTCACGGGCTTGTCAATGAATCAAATGGCAACATGCTTCTCTGCTGCTGACACTGCCTGGTAGTGGTAGCTTACAGAAGAGCAAGGGAAATATACCGGCACACTGTGGATTCAACACTGTGGTGGAGGGAAAATTGTCTCCGGTTTCTATATGATCAGCTTTTTTACTTGATTTCTGAGATACAACTGAGAAATAGCATTTTTTCACATTGTATGATAATAAACATATTATTACGACACGGTAGAAAGCGACACATCGTGTAGCTGCAGAGCAACATACGCGCGCCTGTCGTAACTGCACCGGGCACTCGTTGCTCGCGCCACAGACCCGCTGCTGAGAGCTCACCACCACGTTTGCTGCTCCCGGCGGAATCTCCGCGAAGTGACATGCCGCAGTTGTTCCAGGCTAGCAGCCCGCCAGACTTCTGCTTGAGCCGGGCTGTTCACCCACCCCCACCCTTCCTTCCAACCAAAAGATCATAACCCCCTCCACCCCCCTACACAACTGCAGCGATACATAAGCAATGCCTTCTGTCACATCAACTCGCATGTAACCTAAGCATTTCTAACAGAACTAATGAGGCATGTTCTGCTTTGAACCCCCAACCGACCAAAGGGGATAGCGCAGAGAGGTAACAAGAGTGCGCACATTGAGCTATGGCGAAATGATTTGTGACCAACCCGGGAAAAATGAGCGCTTCCCGCACATCTTTCCCACACCACCACCGGGACGCCCGGATTAATGCAGGTTTCAAATGAAACGGAACCCCTGCAAACTCAATCACCGACCTATCTCGCATCTCTACTCTCATCATCGCGTCCCTGCTTATGTATGCAAAACGTAAACGCAAAAGCAATGCAACTTCTTCTACTTCACAGTTTGAGAGATATTTCTTTACCTTTTTGGTCGTTTTTGCCTTTTCCAGATATCCACAGCAACAGCAGGAATGTGCCGCACGACGGAGTGCTCACTCGGAGCCCGGGCAAGACATTTCTACACAGCAGCTCAAGAGAGCAAAAATCACCGCGCAACCTCTGCACTGTGCACGGAGCCCATGCAGGCGAGGCTACCACACCAAACGCACAGTTTTGAAAACTGCCAAGGGGTGCGCCATACAATGTTTCAAAATACTTAACGTCGCCATAAACATTTGTATCCACATATCAATCGATACATACACCACCATTCCTATGCGCTGCCGAACAGCATGCATGTCAATGCAGCAAAGCGCACTGGTCGTGCCGATTCATTTGAGCAAGGACATCGTGTCAGAATTACATCAGAAACACACGGTGGCGAGTGGATATAAAGTGTAAAGTACAATGTTAAGTGAAATGCAATATGTTTTCTAAAACTTAATTATTGTAAAGAGTGTGCTATGGTAACTGATTCACTTTCTTGGCGTGTTGTCAGTCGACCATGGAATAGACCACAGAATACCCCACAACACATAGAACAGGAACAGGTAAAATACAACAGGAGGCAGACAGAAATGTCATGTAATATTTCTATTTTAAACACTATTTCTCTGCCTTGGGCAATGTGCACCTGCTCCGTCTATAAAACATACCTTTAGACTGATGTGAGATTGAGCGGTTCCCATACTTCTCATAGTAAAAAAAAGAATCCAGTTTTATATCCCGACGATGTGAGGTCCATGTAGTTCTTCTTATAGCCGTAATCCAGTTTCCCATTCCGGGCACATAGAGACAAATCTGGACTACATCCTTCCCATCACGGCCAAAGAGTGTCAGGGTTTTTTTTGCTTTTCTTTTCGACCCTTTTCGCTCCCTTATTTCACTGCTCCCGCTGAAGTTGCCTAGTTACCTCTCTCTTAGGGTGGCTAAAACCATGGATCCCACAGCCAATCAAGAGCCCGGGTGCGCATTAACCCCTTCTCCGCCGAGTTGTCCTGATTTCTCGGTTTCAGGGGAAAACGCAAGGAGGAGTGGGCGGGGTAACGGAGTGAGACTTCCAACACAGAAAACCAAGATGCGCAAAAGAAGATAAAAAAGGAGCAGGATGGGGGTTGAGTGCCATGCGTAAGAGTCGGATGTGTAGGTCTTCCTGCCAGGCTTGGGTAAAAGTGCTGATGCACTGTCAGAGTGCTGTTTGACTCCCCGTGACATCAATACATCCACAGCAAAGACCCAAGCCAAGCCAGTTCTCAGGGAATGTGGGAAGTGTGTGTGCCCCACATAATACACAGACTCAGTTCAGTTTGCCAAGTGCACTTGGAAAGAATGAGGACAGGGTGCTGCTGACCAACTGGCTGCCTCGAGCGTGTGCATGCACACACGCACGCACACACACACACACACACACACACACACACACACACACACACACACACACACACACACACACACACACACACACACACACACACACACACACACACACACACACACACCCCAGGACATACCTTTCAGTGTGCAGGCTATAATTAAATACCCCTCTGACTCTTTTGTTCCCGAAATGATTAGTGTTTGTGACAGGGCTGTTTGGCGCTATATGGTGCAGATGCTGCTGGTGAAGGTAGCTGGACTGCAGAGGGAGCAAGGTAGGGAGGGAGGATGGTGGGGGTGCAGTTTAATTTTAACCCTATGAGTCAGCCCCATCATGCAGCCGTATTGATTTTACCACGGCCTGTCAGAAGGTGAGAGGCATCACCTCAGCACGCAGGCCCTTTTCACTCTTAATCAAGGTTATGAGGCTGAGGCTGCGAAAGATTCAGCTATGCCACGGGCGAGCAGCCCTGGGGTGTACCACCCTCCACCCCCCCTCGCCTCGCCTCACCTCACCTCACACCTCTCTGCTCCACATTCCAGGGGTGAGCTATAGCTAGATATGCAGGTCAGGGGGAATACTCAGGCTTGCACTGCGCAGAGAATCTAGCCTGGAGAAGCAGGTGAAGGGGAGGATAGTAGTGAGCCATTGGACCTAGCTGGTAGTGTAACGGAGGCTAACTAGCACAGAGTTGGCGTGGAACGTTGGTAAACCTCCCTCCGATAGCTTCATACAGTCTCGTGCCGTTGGGCCGAGAGACTAGTCTGTTGGCCCATCGGTATCGTACTGTGTCTCCCATTGCCGGACCGTTGTAGTTGACGAGATCGCACGTTCGATCCCCGAGGGGGGTGAACAGGTGCAAGATGAGCTCAGTCACAGTGCACTGAAAAAAGAGGGAATGGCGGGTCTTTGAATTAACCTATATAAAGTAAATAGATGCAAAACAATTCATTAACATTCCTTGAGTAAACATGATTTCATCAAATAAGGATAATGTGTTCTTGGAGACTGCTGAATTTGCATGTTTCTAATGCTTTGAATGAACATGATTAAGTTGTGTCTGGGGTGGCCTCCAGTCCTGAGGTGGCGCTAGTGCACCACTTTCTAAGACAAGAAGAAGCCGGAAAGTTTCTAAGCCAGAGAGCGCCTCAGCCAGCTCGGTCCTACTCTTCAGTCTCATCTCGCTGGAATAGTGTTGTCATGTGTGAAGATCTACACGAAATTGAGTAAGTAACTGAATTACTTTCATTTATTGTGGGCGATGTAGAACTGCTCTTGTGTCTTTTGTGTGTGGAAGCTGAGCCAAAGGTGAAGTTAGACTCTACTACATTTACCCACGCAGTGCTCTTTGCTTAGTAACAGGTGCACTGCAAACACATGCAGTTGGCTATGCATCATGTTAATTTCGAAAATAATGGAAAATATGTACATTTAGGATATTCAATGATGTAGTAAAAACTGCTACTGTACAACAATCTAGCTGGTCATCTTCAGTTAATAGCTATATTTGCGCGGGAGGGTCTGATCCGTTAATGGGGGAGGGGTGGTGGGGGTGCACAGCGAACTAGAACTTCATCGAACAAGTTGCATGCTCACGAGAACAGAGGGCTGGCGTCGTTTCGGTGTGTTCATTTTAAGCCAAGTATTCTATTTTTAAAGTTTTTTGTTTTTTGACCCAACCCAGGTGTTTAATGCACACATGCACTTGTGGTCTTAACCGAAGATTAATCAAATGTAAGCTTTCCTGCACACAAAGTCAAAGAACAACCGACCTAGATAGAGTGCATATAATCTGAATTTAAACTTTGCACAGGGAATTGGATGAAACATGTGGGAATAGTATCCTATTTATTGAAGTGCATAGCACTTTTTTTTACTTGCACTTATGGTGCAATGCAAAGCATGCACTGCCTTATCTCGTTTTACTTAGCCTATATCTTCCTCTTTTAAGTGGAGCATTGTTTACAAGTAGCCTATTTTACAGAATGCATGCTCCTCATTCACGAATCCTGTGCTGTTTATAAATGTTTAACATCACCAATTCCTTCTTTCTTTCTTTCTTTAAGGACTTCTGGCACAGTGGCCTGCACTGTTCGAAGTCTGTAAGCAGGGCCGGTTCTGGCTTATTTGGTGCCCTAGGCGAGTTTGATTTCTGGCGCCCCCCCTACCTTTGAAAGAAAAAAAAATCTTTCTTATACCTCACAGAACACAAGACTAATATCCTTAGTAAGCTTAACTAAATAGCATCAAGAACAATAACCGTTTTTCATCAAATGGATTTGTTCTTTTTGACAGGCGACCAACACATCAGATTGAGTCGCATGAAAGTAGCTTCACTGTGTGGTGTGTTGGATGTGATGGTGGTGGGGCCCCCAACCCCAGATGAGAGGGAGGTTATCAATGTGTTTGAATTGTAACGTGAAATTGAAATGCCAGGAGAGTGATACAGTAGGCCTACATTTGCATGTAAAATGCATGTGTAGACAATAAGCCTACCAAGGAGGTCTGCATTGATCTACACTATCTACAGCATCACAAAGCATGGCAGCATAACAATTTTAATAAGCTACACATTTGTGCTGTCTTCCAAACCAATTTCATTTCTGGACTGGAAATAGTGGTGCATTTGTGAGTAGGAGAATGAGAAGGGGGCTATCTATGTGTTTGGAGGGACAGGGTGAGAGAAAGGGAGAAGAGCTGTCACGCTATTGAATTTCATAATATACAAAATATAGTAAATAGCCTCACTTGTCTGCTGTGCATGGTTCTGTTACATGATTAATGTAGGCTATGTCATTCTGGTCTGGAAATTAATGTTTTTTTAAGCTTACAACAAGCAGGTAATTCATGTGGATGGAAGGAGATATGGCAGCTAAAATTGTTTTAAACATTGCACCAGTCTTACTTTACATTGCTTGTCAACCTAAGCAAGTATTATGATATCAGGTGGGTGTTAGTGAGTAGTGAGTAGGCTACTAGCTACTTTACTGGATTTCATGGCTTGGCATACTTGGCTAATGTTAGCATGCTAACTAGCGATTTCTCTGATCAAAAACAAAGCTCTTTTTCTCTCTAATTCCAAATAGTAACCTCATAACTATTAGGCTTTCCATAATCACAAACGGTTGCTGATTAAATCACATAGTTCCAAAACACCCTCTGAAACTCCTGCATCATGCAATGAGTGGTTTAATGAGAACATAATAATCTCCATCCAGCAGAGCAGCACTACTGTTTGCGCTTGCCCCCTCTGTCTCGAGTGAGTCTCCAAATTCAAAATAGACCGCACGCTGTCACTCGTCCCGCCCCCTTTCTCAGAACTGTCTGTTTATTGGTTCACAGACTTCCCAGAGACAGTTGGAAGAGATATTACTATTGGCTGAGGGGCGCTTTGCCGTGAGGAGCGCTTTCGCCACTCTTTGTTGATTGCGACTTCATAAAAAAACTTCATATCGCAAAATTATGCATAGGAGAGCGCCATTTCGGCGCCCCTTCTTCACATGGCGCTCTAGGCGACCGCCTAGCCGGCCTATGCTAAAAACCGGCCCTGTCTGTAAGGTAAGACATTCAATGCTGATTGTCTTTAAGGTTTTTATATTGTGTGTGTGTGTGTGTGTGTGTGTGTGTGTGTGTGTGTGTGTGTGTGTGTGTGTGTGTGTGTGTGGCTTTCCCTAATGTTTATGATTTGTCATTTGTCTTTATGTCTTTTCAGATCAGTGCTGAATTCAAAATAATCACCACAGTTCCCCTGCAATCCAAGCAACTGTTGCTGAATTGGCTGATGTAAGTTTCTGTCTTTTTCGCCTGTCTACTTGATGGTTCCTGAGCAGAAAGCCTTTAACTATTGAGTTACACCCCTGCATGTTAAAACCCAATAGAGAGGATCATGATCTGCCTTAGTAGTCATGGTACCAGTACATTCATATGCATTTTTCTTTTGGTGGCAGTCAGCTTCCCAATGCTGATGCCATTCATAGAATCCCAAAACAAATCAGTACCACCACCATTTTTGACCGTAAACATGGGACTGTTTTCTTTATACTTCTCCCTTGGCTACTATCACACATGCTTGAAACAATCTAAAGCAAATGTGTTCATCATGGTTTCATCAGAGACAAACAGACTTCAGATATGGATTGCTGGAACCATGTCCTCTGGTCTGATGACACCAACATGAACACATTTTTTCGGATGGTGTCAAGCATGTGTGGTGTTAACCAAGTGAGTAGTACAAAGTAAACTGTCCCATGCTCATGGTCAAGTAGTGGTAGTGGGACAGACATGGTTTTAGGCTGGATGCATGGAGTCAATATTGGAAATCTGAATTTCACCAACATGTACCATGACAATTGAAGCAGATCATGATACAGTCTGCGATTTTAAAGGTGCAGAGAGTGATTTTTTTTTAAGTAGTTTATTTCCAGAACTCATGCTGCACAGGTTACAAATGTTCTCCTTTTTCTTTCTTTCTTTCTTTCTTTCTTTCTTTCTTTCTTTCTTTCTTTCTTTCTTTCTTTCTTTCTTTCTTTCTTTCTTTCTTTCTTTCTTTCATTAAGTTGTACAAGATGCACCATTTCTGAGGACTTCTGGCACAGTGGCCTGCACTGTTCAAAGTTCGCAAGGTAAGACATTCAATTCGGATTGTCTTTAATGTTTTTATTTGTGAATTACAGCGTTTTTATCTCCTTTCTTGAATGTCTGTGTGGCTTTCTCCTAATGTTAATGATTTGATCGTTAAATTCTTTGGGCTCTTTATGTCTTTTCAGATCAGTGCTGAATTGAAAAGAATCACCAGTCCCACTGCAATGGCCAGCACTGTTCGAAGTCCACAAGGTAAAGCATTCACTTTGGCCACAACCCTACCCAGTGCACCTTAACAACTTGACTCCTGCTTTAAATTAGCTGTTATCTGAATGGGGGTGACTAAATATTCCAGTGGAATATTTTCCATTTCCATTTTGTCGTACTCTGACCAGTGAATATTAGATTATTGCTTAGTACTAGAATTGGAGTTATCTGAGACAAGATGATCTGATCTGAGAAGTGTTGATGACTACCTCCCTGGTGTTCCCACTCTCAGTGTGGAGTGTGACACTATTTGTATGCATTGTGCTATGCTCAACATGACATTGAGAGGCTTCAGTTGAAAGTGAGCAAGCTATCTCACGGTTTCCTTATTTCAATACACTTGCTACACAATTCATATGCAGCTAAACAAAAAGAAATATTAATTATTACTACAATGAAGGGTATAATATCTGAGAGCACTTTGTTGACACATGTTTTTCACTCTGATGGGGGGGAATCAGAGTCGACAGAGTGCACATGCTGTGTTACGCTTTTCATTATATTGCCCATTGTATGTCTGCCTAGAATATTGCATGTTTTATTTTTAATCATAAGTCATCAATGAAACTTATTGAGATGGGGAAAACTGTAAAAGCTTCTTATTTCAGCCCCTTGACAGACAAGCCCTGCATGCCATATTACTGCACGCATGCACAAAGAGCAATGCAATAGACTTTTCCTTCAAAGTCTTCTCGCAAGGAACAGTATATACCGTACCTGTATATGCATAATGAAACTTGTTGTTCTCTTAATTGAGACGAGCTGACCCTTACATCTCTGTGCTCTGAAACATCTTAAACAGAGGATTGGCATCACTGGTTGTCTACTACAAGCTCCTTGTAGACACAGGAGACACAGTAGACCTGGGGTGTTGTTCCATATGAGAGTGAGCTTTTTCATTGGCCTGGGCCCACTGGTATTCCTGTGACACACCAAGTTTCATGTCAAAGTCTTGTCATGCTATGCAATGATCTTGCAGGCCACATAAAATTACTTCATGGGTCACAATTGGCCCTGGGTTTGAGTTTGACATCCCTGCAGAATGAAGGCAACTACACAGCTTTGGCTCTGGTATTTGACGACTTCAGGCCAATTCACACCAGTGTTAAATCATCATCCAGGTCCCACATCAGAATTAGAACTGAGGAAATCTTGACAGTGGAACAGAGGACATGCTTTGGACTTTGCAGTAACCTACTGCCCAGCTTAATGTTGATTTATTTGTTAATTCAAATGGTTAATTTGTGTTTATTTACTTTTTTCTGTATTGAATAGGTCATGGATGAAGTTGTCGTAGACGAAGCAATTGAAGACATCACAATTGGAATCTGCTCTGACAGAAGATTGGGCATCCCACCCTTTGGACATTGTCAGTTTTAGTGTATGTCTGTCACACACGTGACACCCAATCGGAAAGGACTCTTTTTTTTTCAGCAACTAAAAAACAGCAGTTATTTTTGTTTCTTTAAGTGAAATGTACCTTTTTTCTAGAGATCTATTTGCTTGCATGCACTTCCAGCTCCTTGCTGGTTTAAGAATAGCACTTGAGTGTGCATATGTTTTGTACGTACTGTGTTGATTTTGACCCAAACAAAATACCAAAACTAGACTTAAATAAGACTGGGTAATGAGGACAACCAAATGAATGGTGGACTGCCAGATGCACGCGCACATGCATACATTATACGTGCACATGCATACAGTATACGCGCATGAACGCACACACGCACACCTACAAGTGTGGACTAATGCACTTAGTCAATGAGCTAAAATAACTGTATGTAGAGTGAATTTTATTTGTGCCCAATGTGTTCACATGAATGCTAATCCAGCCAGAGAGCACTTTTTCACAGCAACCAAACAAATTATTTTCTTAAAGGTGCACTGTGTAGGATGGTGACCAGAGTAGGCAACTATGCTGCACATTGAAACGGTGCTGCCTATTACCAACTGTGTCCTTTTCATGAATATTTACTTAGTAATAAACGAAAATCTATAAATGTATTAAGAAAATGTTTACTAAAAATCTGTATTTCTAGAAATTCAAAATGACAGTCAGTGGAGAAGATTCCTCTCTTTCCCCCTTTCATGTATGGAAAGAGCAATGTCCCCAGTCATAACGACAACTTAAAGTTTGGTGGTGGTAAATATTCATGAAAAATGCAACATTTTTGCATGGGCAGCATGAAATCTCAAAATAAACTACTGAAAGTAATACACAGTGCACCTTTAAAGCGAATTGGACTTTCTTTCTGTTCACAGACCCTGCTCGTTGATTGGTCTAAGAGTAGCAGTTATTTGTGACTGTGCTTATGTTTTGTATATCTGTGTGCATTTTACATGCGTACAGTGAAAGTCAATACATTTAATCACAGAATTCTGACTCTTTTTGTTTTTGTTTGCACAGGCCTGTACATCAAATTGTGATCTGCAATGCATTTGTATAGCCTAGACCTAATATGTTTACCATATGTTTTTTATTTATTTATTTTTTTGGTGGGGGGGTGGATTGAGACTAAAGAATCATGTTACTGAAATGTAGCTGTATGCATGATTTAGGTGATTCCATCACCTTTTAATAAACATGAAAAAAATACTTTCAAACTATGTCAAAGTTTTGTGTTTTTCCAACATATTTTCTGGTTAATGGAATACCAATTAATTGTTTAGGATTAAAGTGATTTCATCACCTCTGATTTAGGTGAAAAAAACATTTTGTGACTATTTTTAAAAATCACATAGTTCCAACACATTTTTATGATGCTGGAACATGAATAAGTTGTGTTAGGTTGAGGTGATCCAATCACCTCCGTTTAAGGTGATAAAATCACTTAAACCTTACACAATAAAAATAGGGGAAGAAATCATGTTGACCTTACACAATTGGATTGTGTGGGACCGATGTACACATTAAAATCATGTAAATCCAACGAATATTTTCTTTCAGTGTGGTGCCGTGACCCGGATGGGAGTGAGGTTTAAGGGGGAGAGTGTAACGGAGGCTAACTAGCATAGAGTTGGCGTGGAACGTTGGTAAACCTCCCTCCGATAGCTTCATACAGTCTCGTGCCGTTGGGCCAAGAGACTAGTCTGTTGGCCCATCGGTATCGTACTGTGTCTCCCATTGCCGGACCGTTGTAGTTGACGAGATCGCACGTTCGATCCCCGAGGGGGGTGAACAGGTGCAAGATGAGCTCCGTCACAGTGGTGCCGTGACCCGGATGGGACTGAGGTTTTAGGTGGAGAGTGTAACGGAGGCTAACTAGCACAGAGTTGGCGTGGAACGTTGGTAAACCTCCCTCCGATAGCTTCATACAGTCTCGTGCCGTTGGGCCGAGAGACTAGTCTCTTGGCCCATCGGTATCGTACTGTGTCTCCCATTGCCGGACCGTTGTAGTTGACGAGATCGCACGTTCGATCCCCGAGGGGGGTGAACAGGTGCAAGATGAGCTCCGTCACAGTAGCATATGGCGAGCATTAGTGGCTAGAGGCAGGGCTAATAGATATAGGAGCAGGTGAAGTAGAGTAGAGTAGCAAATTAAAGGGTAAAGGTTAAAGTAGTACTGGTATTGCCAGAGAAGCAGATGGATAGGGGTGGATAAAGTGTTCAGTTGTGACACGTGACCTGAGGAAGGCCGACAGGCCGAAACGTTGTCACATTAAAAACTGTGTATTTAACTTGAGAATGTGCGGTACTTCTCTCCTCCTGCAAGTGTATTTTCTGGTTGCCAGCACCTCTGTTTCTGGTGTGCGTTTTGCACCTCCACTCATCAAAGTGTTCAGTCGTGTCACGCCCAGGGAATCAGGTCCTCATTTCATTTGGGAAGGGGGGGCTTTTCAGGTGACTGACTTTCAGGACAGCTTTGTCCTGAGCTAAAGTTGTCAGCGACCCGGAGTATTGCAATGTCCGAGGGCTGATGGCTAGTTATGCTGTCCAGGGGATACGTGTAGACTCTGGCTCACACTGGCAGGGGGATCTAGACCTGAATAGCAGATAAAGTAAGGGAGAGTACCAAGTTGCGTAAACTAGTGCTAGTATTCCTCCTTCAAAAGAGGCACCGTTTGATACCACACAGCTAAAGATCCAGACTGAAAGCTCAGCGTTACCGATACTGTATGAAGCTTTGGGAGGGAGATTTACTGATGTTCTACTATCAAACTCTTCTAGTTGGCATCCATTACACTAGTATTGCACTGTAAAAGGGATACTAGCTAGCTATCTGGGCAGGGGAGAGACTGAAGGGCCGTACACACACGTCGCTGCTATTTACTCGCTACTTGCTCACTCGCCTACTTGCCACTCGCTCTGGGTGATTTTGTTTACTGGTTGTCATGGTTCCCGCTGTCCGCGCCAATAACGTCCGTACGAAACAAAATGTAGGCCTACGCTGTTTAACGTTGATCGTGTGCTGTGCACAACCATGCATATGAGCCTTTGATGGTGTACACTGTATGTACTTTCCTCAACACTTTTAACCAAAGCGTGATGGCGTGCAGAAGTTGGGTGGTCAGAACACCACAGGGGCAACGTCACCTGTCAATAATCTGTATTCTGCATTCCAATTGGTTACTCGCTTAACTCGCGTCGCTCGAAGATAAAATAAGTTTATCTCGGAACCCGCCCACATCGCATCGCTTGTACTCTCCTCGCCTACTCGCCAGCGAGACTCGCTGGAACACGTTGACATTCTATTGACTTCATCCGCTGAGCGAGTAACTAGCAGCGACGTGTGTGTACGGCCCTTTAGGCTTGGATTCCCTGCTGGGGGAATCTGGCCTGTAAATGCAGGTGGGATAAAGTGCTAGTGTTGCACTGCACAAGGTCTACTGCGTAGCTACCAGTGTTGCCAGATTTGGCGGTTTCCCGCCCTATTGGGCTGCTTAGGATGACCAGCTGCGGGTAAACAAGGATGAAAAAGGGCATTTGGATGGGTTTGCTGCAGATTTATGGCCATAGAAATCAATAATTTAGTTCAAATTGGACAGGAATTAGTACTTCCAGGCGAGTTTTGAGCATTTTCTGGGCTGGAAATCATCAGTGTCATCTGGCAACCCTGGTAGCTACCGTAGCTATGCAGGTCAGGTGAGAGACTTGGGTTGCCTGCTGGGGAGTCTAGCCTTGGAAAAGCAGGTAAAGTAGAGGACACAGAGACAGTTTTACTAATAAGCAGACCAGGCGGTTGGTAAGGGCCCTGCCAACAGCCACCCCCCACCCCCCACCAAAGTGTTAGCCCCGCCAGCGAGATACCAGCCAAAGTAATTCAAAAGGGCCCCATGTCTGTATTTTTGCCAAGAGCCCCCAAATGGTTAGAGCTGCTGCTGAGGGGAGAGTAGGATAAAGGGTAAAGTAGTGCAAGAGCTACTACTGTAGCTACATAGCTATGCAGGCCAGGGCAGAGACTGAGGCTTGGGCTCCCTGCTGAGGAATCTATCCTGGGAAAGCTTCCTGCATCATGGCCAATCCTCAACGATTTGCTTCATCCACCATCCTAGGTTGCAGAGAGCTCTTAAAAAAAATGGTGGAAGCTAGTATCAGAAATGAGAAAATGTTGCTCTGTGTACTTGGATGATCTAGTGCATGTGTGTGAGTGTGTGTGTTGGTATTTGTGTGTGTGTGTGTGTGTGTGTGTGTGTGTGTGTGTGTGTGTGTGTGTGTGTGTGTGTGTGTGTGTGTGTGTGTGTGT
>NC_085862.1:17308626-17326126 GCF_034702125.1 Engraulis encrasicolus | reverse complement strand
TCATCTGGCATACAGGGCATTTTCCAGGTGGGTCGCCGCTAGTCCTTAGGGGGCCCGATGCTTTTTTTTGTTCTTGGGGACCAGTCCACAATTTAGAGGTGTTGGCCCATTGGGCAATCTTCAATATAGATAGTCGACCGAGATAATTAGGATCAAGTATGACAACAACTGGCCCTACCGTGGCCTAACGGTAGGGCACTGGGTTACTACGCCTGCGACCCAGGTTCGATTCCGGCCCAGGTCATTTGCCGATATCTCCCCGTTTCTCTCTCCCCTCTCATTTCCTGTCTGTCCTTCACTGTCCTGTCAAAAACAAAGGCGAAAATCCCCCCAATATGCTAAAAAAGTATGACAACAAGGGACTGTATATGTGTGAGGAGCCCGACTATTTGTTATATCAGGATTTATTTTTACCTGATTTATTTTTTAGATAGAAGATGGGTCTTTCTGAAGAGATTCATTACAATGCTTTCCTACACACAAAGTACGGAAATGTGCGTTTTAAAAAAGAGTAAAAAAAAAAAAATGCCCGGTCCGCTTTTTGGGAGCAGTGCAGCCCTGAGCAGCAGGGTGGGGCTCGGAGAAACCAAGATGGCCGAGCTCACCTTCCCCGTCTCTCTCAGCCCTACTTGATTATCCCGTTAGACGCAGAGAGATGAGAGACAGCTATCGATCGGTCTGGAGGTGAATTTTTGAAGAAGGGCCTTCTGCCGCAGCAATGAGATGCCTCTAACCCTGACCAGCCTGTGACTCATAGAGGGGGGTGGGGTGGGGCGGGGGGGGTGGGGGTGGTGAATGTGTGTGTACGTGTGGGTCTCAGATGTGTGTGTGTGTGAGTGAGAGAGAGAGAGAGAGAGAGAGAGAGAGAGAGAGAGAGAGAGAGAGAGAAAGAGAGAGTGTGTGTGTGTGTGTGTGTGTCTGTGTGTGTGTGTGTGTGTGTGTGTGTGTGTGTGTGTGTGTGTGTGTGTGTGTGTGTGTGTGTGTGTGTGTGTGTAGGCGCCTGTACATACAGGCCTATGTACGTGTGTGTGTGTGTGTGTGTGTAGGCGCCTGTACATACAGGCCTATGTACGTGTGTGTATGCGTGTGTGTGAATGTGAGTGAGTGCATGGGGAGGCTGTCAGTGCTAACCTTCCTCCCGCTGAAAGGCTCATTTGTCATAGTACATCTAGCAGCACTGCGAAGGTGAGTCTGACTGCCATAGCGTTAGCCAAGAAGGAGCTCAGCAGACGTGCCGTGTGAAAAGGATGGATAGGTGTAGGAACGAATGAATCAGGGAATACGAGGATGAGATGACAGCAAGACAAAACTACACGGAGTGGCAGACACGCGGCGCGGCCAAAAACATCAATGCCGGCAAGCAGAGGCTAAGCAGCTAGGTCCAACTGGTGATATCAGGCTACACACCGACTGCATGCGTACTAAAAACACACGTTTGAACATTCAGTCGATAAGTCAATAGGCGTAGCTGCGCTGGAGTTTGTTTTGTCTTCCCATGAGTGCTTTTCCCGCCACCTTCTCTCCATTTCCACCTCCCTCGCTGCCTGGTCTGTGATGACAGCCGTGCTTGGGAAGTGGATGATGGTGTTGACCTGCTGTGACCGTTGACCTACACCACAGGAATGTGGATGGGTAGAGTAGGTGGGGTGACGTCACCACAGCAGGGGGACACTGAGACAGTAGCCTGGAAATCCAGGCTAAAACATTACAATAATTTTAGCCTGAAATGGCACGGTTCAGATAGCTGCTGTGGTTGATACCAAACCATTGTTGTTCCGGTTCAAATTGCCTCTGCACTGCCTTGGACAATGCTTGCCTATGACTAACCAATTGAATGTTTTTCATAAGCTGTAGAAGCCATTTTGCTGTCTCTACTGTATGGGGTTGGGGAAACAATTAATGAATTTCTTCTACTGTGTCCTTGTACCGTACTGTGATTTCCCGTACATGTTTTTTTTTTTTCAGAAAAATGATAATACAAGTTCAACATCTATGGCATTCCTTACTTCCTCAAATGTCACACAGATCATTTTGTTTGCTAAAGCCCATTTTCTTTGTCCCCCATCACTTTAACACTGGGAAATAAATGTTCCAGCTCCTGCGAAATGCACAGCATACAGACCTCACATTCAACAGTCATACCAGCTCAGGTTTGAAATCTGTATCCCATCCCTCTTAAACATTTCCTTTATTTTTACAGGGATATCCATGTCATCATACCAAACACAATGCCAGACATTCATTCATTCATTCATTCATTCATTCATTCATTCATTCATTCATTCATTCATTCATTCATTCATTCATTCATTCATTCATTCATTCATTCATTCATTCATTCATTCATTCATTCATTCAGTCAGTCATACAATGGTCATGCTGTACTGTACCGTACATCCAGCTGATCCAGAGTGCAATAGCAAGGGCCCTTAAAAAACACTACCCCTCTCATAAGCCATTGACACCTCTTCTAAAAGAAATGGGCTTTGCCATTCATATGATGGATTCTAAAGTGCTGTTCCTCATCTTTTAATCACTTAATGGGAGAGGGGCCTACTTATCTTGCATACCTGATCCACCATTACACCCTCCCTCTGTTCATGTCCCAAGACAGACTGCTATCACCAGTGCCAACTGTCAGAGCCAAATGTGGTGTAGCAGGCAGCCTTTGGGTCCTGTGCTGCACGCCTGTGAAACCAGCTTCCCAACTCAATTAAAAATGCACCTTCCTTTGAAATGCTTGAAACCGGTAGGCCTAAGACTCACCAATTTCCTGGCTGCCTTCTCATCCTGGTTACAGTGGCTGTCACAGGATTCCAATCATCTTCTCACAACTAGTGATTTTTTGGTTTGCTTTTTTGGTTTGTTTTTGTAGAGACACCATAGTTTCAATTTTCAAATGATATATGATTTTGTAATATTCTGCCTTCTCAAAGAGTAAAAGATTTTTTTTTTAATCCTAAATAACACACAACACTTAACTCAACCTGTCAAGTATATGACCATTAACTAAACACGACCCAATGATGATAATGTATCTGTCCATATAATCACAATATCGCTATGATCTACCATTCTGTAACAGTATATGCTGTGAGTCTTCCATTCAGGTCAACAGGAGAAGACATCACCACCTTAGTCCCCTTCTTTGGGGACAACTTCCCAGTCTTTGGAACCCTGTGCAAGTGAACTGTGATGCCACCAACTCACAAGTGCACTGATCTGTAGGTTAGTGGGCCAACATCACAGCCCAACTACACAACTAGGCACACATGCGCCAGCACTCGCACACATGCACTCATACAATCCGGCACAAACATCCTGGCTGGTTTAAAGCATTGCAGTAAACAGAAAGGCCAGGAGATTCCCCCCATCCTCTGCCTCCAGTTGAGAATAACAAACTATGAGCTTGGAATGGGGATATGTGTGTGTGTGTGTGTGTGTGTGTGTGTGTGTGTGTGTGTGTGTGTGTGTGTGTGTGTGTGTGTGTGTGTGTGTGTGTGTGTGTGTGTGTGCGTGCGCGTGCGTGCGTGTGTGTGTGACAGGTAGTGGCGTCTTGCCTATGGGAAGACGAGCAATAGCTCATCGATAAGGACTGAGCGGGCCGGGCGAGCGAGCGGCGTGGAAAATGCCATGTGTGTTTACTCTTTTATCACAGAGCAGCTTTGGCGAGGTAAATGGCCCGAAGACAATCCATCTCGATTCATTAAAACAATGTGCAGACATCTCCCAGGGATGTGGGTACTTCTGTCATGCTGTTTTAGCATAATGTATTCCGTGTGGGGAACCTGACTGAGAAGCTCAGGCAACAGCTATTTCCATTCACAGACTGCTGCTACACTTTCTTGAGAAAGCAAAAAACCCAACTGTTTATTTATTTTTTATTTTATCTTTTTTCCCCTCTCTCTCTCTCTCTCACTTCCTTTTGTTTTGAGTCGCAACTTAATATTGATGTTATAGCTTTATTCATGACGGGATCAAAGAGCTATCTCTCACAAGCCAGTTGTGAACGGCAAGGTAAATCAAGCTTCGCAAACACATGCGCCACGGCACTCATTATTTGAAGTTACAGTGCATGAAAAAACATGGGAAGTGTTTGCTTGTGTTCTATCAGAGCTGAACTTCTGAAGCACTTTATTTGATATGTCAAAATATTGATGCGTCAACCGAGGCGCCTGGCAGAGGTTTTGGTACAATGGAAAATGTCATACTATGCAAACGGTGACATTTGTCTTGGTTGTGTGTTATGACAAACTATTGACCTTGCAGGGAAGGTTGTAGCTTTTGGTGTGGACGATAGGGACATTTTATTCATACCACTATTCTCAGATGAACCTAAAAAAACAGGATACATAGATGATTTATTCATATTTATTTCTCCAGCACTTTTCAAACCAAACCCTCAACATTGCTTGCAGGTTCACAAGCCTAACTTTATCTACGTTTGGGAGCCCTGTTTCTCACAGTGTGCATTTGTGAGTCCTGATTTCAAGGAGAATGCCAGAAACTCCAGTCCATTGGCTTCCATTCACTTCTGATGGATAATGCGGCATCACCGATTTTTAATATCTAGCCTGTGTGTCCATTGATGTTTTCATCCTCACCGTGGTTAAACATAACCTTTCACACGCTGATGAACCAGACTTTGCCTCAGCCCACGAGCACGCCGAGAGTCGAGAGGCATGAAAGATTTATATGACAGGCATATCATGCTGCCTAACCTCTGACCATCCGACCGGCCGACCGGCCCGACGACCGACTTGACTCCCTCTCCCTCCTTCCTCCGCTCAATAGAAATCTATTTCTGTCCTGCGTGATGTATTTCAGTCATGAGCTTTGCTACGGTACGCTGCTTCACTTCTCTAATTATCTTCTGAAAAGTTGATGTACAGCACACGGCGCCCTATTGACTGGAAAGGCAACAGACTCCAGTAGCAGAGGAAAAACTAAATCATCCATCTGGCGTTGAGGCCGGTCCAAGTTTATTACCCATACCAGGGAAGGCTGAAGGAGAAAGAAAGAAAGAAAGAAAGAAAGAAAGAAAGAAAGAAAGAAAGAAAGAAAGAAAGAAAGAAAGAAAGAAAGAAAGAAAGAAAGAAAGAAAGAAAGAAAGAAAGAATGAATGAATGAATGAATGAATGAATGAATGAATGAATGAATGAATGAATGAATGAATGAATGAATGAAACCTTTTGTTGTCACGCAGAGAATTTGTCTTGCATTCAGGAGCCTAGAACAAAACAACACTTAGACAAAGACAAGTTTGAAAAACATAAAGCAGCCTGTGTACAGTAGATTACCAATGAAAAAGAAAGTAGGCTGTAGGCTACTGTAGGCTACATCATACATAAATACATATACAGTAAAGTAAATCTAAGTTGAACTTATTCAGTAGTTGAATGCTTCTAGGCTATGACAGACCCTCTGAGTTCTCCACAAATCACAATCCACTACCAGATAAAGTACGAACAACAGGGTTCGTGTGTGTGCGTGAGTGTGCGTGAGTGTGTGTGAGTGTGCGTGCATGCATGCATGCGTGTGATTTGCCACTGAAGTTCCAGTTGTAGTTTTGATTGGCGCTTGAAGAAGTGACATTCATTCTCTCATTGTGCTGATTATTCACGGCACAGTGTGTGTGTGTGTGTGTGTGTGTGTGTGTGTGTGTGTGTGTGTGTGTGTGTGTGTGTGTGTGTGTGTGTGCGCGTGCGTTCCTTTGATGTCGAGTCGAGAGCGCTGTTTGAATGCACTTGCCCCCGTTTCACCTTGACTGTGCTCTGTGGATCACAGCAGTGACTCTCTTAGAGTGGCCCCCGGCTTTGTGCCCATTACTTCACTTATAAATAGAGGAGGAGAAACACACGCACACACACACACCCCGATACACCCACAGAAACAACACACACACACACACACACACACACACACACACACACACACACACACACACACACACACACACACACACACACACACACACACACACACACACACACACACACACACACACACACACACATAGGTATGGAAATGAGGGAGGTTTGGTGGGTTGGAAAACACAGCTTTTATAGCACATAAGCCAAGCTGACAACAGCAGGAGCAGAATGAATAACTAGCCTACAGTAGGGGAGATGAGAGGACACACCTGGCATTAGTTTTTGAAATCCAGCTCTCAGCATCGTAATAACGACTATCTGCGGTACAGCAAGGACAGCTTATAGGTAAGGTGGCAATTGTGCTTGAGCCCGAGACACAGAAACAAACAAACACGGCGTTGCTCCCGTGGCGCGACATTTCTGCATACTGAGCCAGTTTCACACTGCGGTGGATTACTGTAACGGTAGGCCACTGTAAATATTTGGTAGGTGAGGTGAGCTATACTGAGGAGGTAATTGGAGCATGTGATGGCTCTGCCCTGGGGTGCGATCAGATGTAGCCTAACCGGCTGAACTTACACGTTCGTCCCGAACAGATGGGGCACACGCATAGCGCTCACAGCACGGTGAAATGGAGGTGGAGGTAGAGGAAGAAGAGGAGGAAGAGGAGGACTCACCACAACTTCTTCACGTCTGGCCTCCATATCAGCTGTTGTAATCCAATGGCAGCCAACACCTGAAGTGGAGTAGAGAGAGAATACAAGAAGGTAAATAGAAGCCACATGGCGACGTACAGCACCTTGGCATTGAATAGAGGTACAAGAGGCATCAGTCAGACATATGAGGAACATTTAATTTTAACAGGAATGGTGGCAGTACTCGGTTTGACGCACGAGTCATGTGAACTCATTATTCATCCTGAATGTGTCCATGTTCCGGCAATAGAATGTTGTTCCTCACGATGCGAAGTTTGATAAATTCCCCTCATCTGCAGTAGAAATAAGCCTAATAGAACTGATACACTGACAATATTTCATTTGAAAACAGAATATACCATAACTATGATCAGTGTCTTCGCATGATATTCAGAGAAATGTGGGTTAAGGCTAAAGGACGCTACAGTTGTGGTGGGAGGAGGCAGAAACGTGATAGTGATTTAGTCTCCCACCCACCTCTTTGACATGGGATTTGAACCTGCAGCCCTTCATTCTCAAGATTTTTCCTGTCATATCCAGTGCCAAGACCCCACTGGAGCTTGACTTTATTAGACATTAGGGGTGCAATGGTACAGAAAATGAAGATTAGTTGCAGGCTAAGGAGATGATTTCCCCTACATGTCAATCATGGTTTTTGGATTGGATTGGGTGTGGGCCGTTGATCTGTTTGCGCACCTTATGTACTCTCAGCATGTCCCTGCCTAAAAGCAGGAGAATCTCCGCATTTGCATCCACTTGTCCATGCTACTTACCCAGAAATCAGGATTACTCCTCCCACCTCTGCAAAGCCTTAACCAAAAGGAGATCTTGAGGAACCAATGGAAGCGAGTTCAGCTGCTAGCCAATGAATTCTGGAACAGATGGCGTAAGGAGTACCTCAGCACACTGCAGTCGCGGCAAAAATGGCAACTTGAGAGACCAAATCTGAAGGCGGGAGATGTAGTCCTTCTTAAGGAGAAACAGGCCAGAAGGAATGAGTGGCCTATGGGAGTCATCATCCAGACTATCCCAAGCCAAGATGGACTTGTAAGAAAAGCTGAAATCAAAGTTGTTCAACACGGGACAACAAAGAACTATTACAGACCCATCTCAGAACTAGTGTTCCTGTTGTCCCCAGAATAAGGTGCCCTCACGGTGTGAACATCAATATGGCATCTCTAAAGATACCAGACGGGGAGACGGCTATGCCAACTAATAATCTTGTAAATACTTCGAACTCGAAAAGACTTTTACTTTGACAAATGTTTACATCCCGAGACTCAGAATGTTAGAATGTTCAGTATGATTTGACAGTTAGCAACCCAGCTACGTGGAAACCCCCCGTACGCAGTTTCAAGGCAATCTCTGTGAGTTACTGTAATATTTTATTTCATTTGATACTTTCCCCCCAACTCAACTTACCGTATTATCATAATCTTATCGCCATCTTACTTGTCATTGTCCCACTCATGAATTCACCCTTAAACTTTGTATTTACCATTCTCCCTGTTAGCCTTAGCTTACCGGTAGTTACTAATGCCAAGTCAACACGTATTTGTTTCGTTGTTATTACTACAGTTATTTTAATATACGTACACAAGAGGATACTGTCCCTGATGTTATACTTGTATATGTTTCAGTTTAACAATCTTCCATAAATGATGAGAACGCAACCTTCGGTGTCTGGAGTCGTTTGTGGGGCTTGTTTACCTGCCTGGCTAGCGGATAAGGTTCTGTGAGGCCAGAACAATTGGGGAACAAGTTAATGACAAATGGTCCAGCAGTCAGGCCGAGTGTGTGAGCACAGTTGAGTGTTTGTTCTTCCATCCATAACAAAGGCAGAGAAGTTAGCAGTGGGAGAGTATACTGTAGTACAACACGAAAATTGGGTGCATAATATCGCAGAATAGAATACTGCATCCATATTTCACTCTCATTATTATTCAAATGAGGAGACAATCTGTCCACGCACATGTGCTTTGTTTGGTTTTGTTTTGTTTTGTTTTGTTTTGCGTGGTGAGATCATTAGAGGAGATTTTTAGCTTCACAGGCGGGAGAGAAAACGGGGGCCCATGAATCTCCATCTGAGAAATGTAGGACTCCACACACACACACACACACACACAACTACAAATGCAACGGGGGTGGGGAGGCAATTCAGTAGCACAACATACTGTAGTTATAGCTCATAGACTCATTAGACACATAGTGTGTGTGTGTGTGTGTGTGTGTGTGTGTGTGTGTGTGTGTGTGTGTGTGTGTGTGTGTGTGTGTGTGTGTGTGTGTGTGTGTGTGTGTGTGTGTGTGTGTGTGTGTGTGTGTGTGTGTGTGCGTGCGACGTGCGCGTGTGTGTGTGTGTCTTAGAAAGAAAGAAAGGGTACGTGAAAAAGAACCACAAAGAAAGCAAGGAGATAGGGAGAGAGAGATAGAGAGAGATATGGAGAGAGATAGAGAGAGAGAGGGAGAGAGAGAGTGAGAGGAAGAGAGAGAAATAAGTGGGTTAGTGTAGCCACATTGCAGGCTGTTCTCCCTCTAATTACCGCCCCTAAATCAGCCCTACTGGCTGCATCTAAGGGCCAAGCATAACAATAATATCAAATGAGCACGTGCTGGCCTATTGCTGTCAGCTATAGGTTAATCTCCGACAGGAAAAGTGTCATATGGGCAGCACAGCCCAACACAGCTGGAGGTTTCCGCACCTCCAAAGGCCTCCGAACTAGAGGGTTGAAGTCGAGGCAAGGCAAGGAAATCAAGATGGCTACACTGCACTGCACTGCACTGTAGCGAGCGACTCTCTCCATTTGCGTAGTAATTTAAAAGCCTTGTTAAGGATGCAAGCATCAAAATAATGGAATAAGTGCTACAGCAGCCCGAGAATGGCCAGGAGGTCCTTTAAAGCCGCGGCTAATGCTTTTATGCGTAATTTAGTTTTTCTTTTTCTTTTCCCCACTACAGCTGTAGTGGAGTTGCTATCCGCAGGGGGCATTTAGCATACAGAATATTTAGTGTCTACAAAACCAATGTTCTTTGTTTTTCGCTGGAAAAAAGGCTTCACTTGTTTTTATTATAATAGCCAACCAAATACAGTGGAAAACAACAATGAATGCGGCCTTCAAAGTCTCACTTTCCCAGCATTGTGCTTACTGTATGTCTGCTGGCTATCAAGCTGCATATCGGATGATTGTGATAACTTATTTATTGCTATCACATTTCTGTGCGGTTGCAACCGAGCCGAGGTATACTTACAGCAAAGGTCACTTGTCGGTGTTGCTAACACATATCCGCATTTTCTTTGCGTTCTTTTTGTATCCCTGTTCCATCTCATATTAAAATCACGTGTAAAGGCAGGCCAGGCATGACAGTCGGCATATTAATTATTAAGAGGGATGTTCATTCCAGGCTGGCAGAACATGAAATTAAGAAATCATTAGCTACAAGCTGCAAAAGATTGTCGAGATCTGTCTGCCTTATAAAGCCTAGGCTCTGACTCTGTTTTATTATGCATACCGTTAGCCATGGCGTGCGTGTCTGAGTGAATGTGAATAATGGGCCCGCAGGTTGAAAGACTATACAACACACACCCCTCACTTCTCCATGAAAGATCCCAGTGGTAAAGAAAAGCCCTCCATGATGGCAATTTTGAATACTGAGTAACGACCTGTCATTATCCCCCAGCGGGGAAAATCTATTTGAACAAAGGTGCGGACTGCCAACTGAGACATCATTACTTTATCACCTGGGTTTCGGCCGACAATGGTATTAGGGGTGCAATGCTATTAGATGTGCAGTTATATTACAGGTGCAGTGGTATTAGTGGTGCAGTTTAGATATGCAGTATTGTTAGAGGTCTAGTGTTACAGGTGCAGTAGTTAGAAGTGCAGTTTAGATATGCAGTATTGTTAGAGGTCTAGTGGTATTACAGGTGCAGTAGTTAGAAGTGCATTTTAGATATGCAGTGGTGCTAGATGTGCACTGGTAGGCCTATTTGATGTGCATTTTAGAGGCGCAGTGGCAGTAGAAGTGTAGTGGCATTAGCGGAGCAGTGGTATAGTGGTGCAGTGGTATTACAAGAGCATTTTAAATATGTAGTGGTACTATATCTACATTGGTAATTTTATTGATGCAGTGGCATTAGCAGTGCAGTGGGATTGCAGTAGAGGTGCTGTGTTAAAGGTGGAGTGGTATTAAATATGTGTTTTTAGATATGCTGTGGTAATAGTGGTGCGGTAGATCTAGATGGGAAGTGGAATTTGAGGTGCATTTTGAATTTGCTGTGGTACTAGAGGTGGTACTAGTGCAATGGTATAGGTGCATTTTAAAGGTGGAGCGGTATTACAGGTGCAGTAGTTTTAGAAATGCGGTGGTATTGAAGCAGTTATTAATGGTGCAATAGGGTTGCAGTGCAAAATACAGCCCTGGTCTCCCTTTCTCTTCCAGGCTCTGACGCTGCAATGCATGCACTGTACAATTCTTATGTGGTGGCTGTATTATGGGCAGAACAGGCACAAAAAAATTTTCTGTGTACTGTGTACTATTGCCAAACATCAACAAACAGTCACCAGATTGTCAATGGGAGACTTATGTCAATGGAAGGCATCCATGCTACAGTATACACGCAGAGGCGCATCTTACCACCAGGCACGGCAGGCAGCCACTGGGGCCCCCCAAGCCCCTAGATAGTGAATAACAGCCCACACTTCACCACAGTAGCTGTAATTTTGGTTCAAATGTTCATTCTTTTGCATTTTCGCTTGGGGCCCCACCTGACCCTAGAATCGCCTCTGTATACACGTACACTGAATGTCAACAGCACCAGACATCACATTTTGGAAGGCAGGGAACATGATGGGCACATTTTTATACTGTAGCTCATTGCACTGGTACAACATGGATCCTCCTGCTGCTGGCCCATATATAGCATCACACAGAGCCCTATCCATGTCTTCCCATCCACAATGTCTTCCATCGACTCCATCTCTCTTTTCTCAAGGACACAGCTCGGACAGTCCAACCCCCCCCCCCCCCCCAACCCCCCCCACACGTGTCCTTAATTGCCCATGATGAGTGCTGCACACTTGAGCACACAGCCATCAGGGTCCTGCTGACAAGCTGAGGGGCTAGCCTCCTCGACGCAGACAGGCATCGCCAACACGATTAATGGGCCTCCTCCACTTAGCTAGCCGAGGATAGCAGGATAGCAGGATACAGGCAACAACACAAACACATCCACGTACACACAAACGCATGAAAGCACGCACGGCACGCACATACACACACGCACACACAAACACACACTCATGGACATGTGCACTTGTATACATCCACGTACACATGCACAGCCATACACACACACACACACACACACACACACATGGAAGCAAGCATGCACACACACACACATACTACACACACATACACGCACTCATGGACATGGGCACTTGCATACTCTGCTTGATATACATTCTGGAACTCAAATAGCGCACTTGTGCACTTCGGGCACTATGTTTCAGTGCGTAATCAATACGCCCTGAAACATGAACTCTGAAGTGCACAAGCGCACCATTTGAGATCCAGCAACATACATGTATACTCACACTTGTTTCTGCATAGACTCATATACGCACGCTTGTTCACAGTCACACACACAGAGGCACACATAGGCTATTATTGCTTATGCATGACGACACAAAAGAGAGAAAGTAGAAAACACAAGAGGAGCGCCACTAATGACCGACTCCATCCAAAAGAGTTTAATTAGCGGCACACGCTGCTGTGCGCTTGCGGGCAATCCCAGCGCCACCGTGCAGTGTGTGTGTGTGTGTGTGTGTGTGTGTGTGTGTGTGTGTGTGTGTGTGTGTGTGTGTGTGTGTGTGTGTGTGTGTGTGTGTGTGTGTGTGTGTGTGTGTGTGTGTGTGTTCACTCCCCTCCACACACACTTCTGCCCCCCTGCCCCCCCCCAGACAGTGTTATGCCGCTGGCTCTCTGGTGCTGCTGTGGAACTAGAGGAGGGCATGCTGGGATTGCCGCCCCATGCCGGAGCAGCCAGCGCTTGCAGTAATGTATGACTCTGAGACTCAGCGTTCCAACAGTCCATTGTGTCGCTGCCCCATAGCCTCAGGTTCCATATCGTCACGGTGACAAAAAAAATGAATCTTGTGTTCTGGAACCATCGCCTGTAGAAGTGTGGATTCTCGGAATCTTACATTGTAATGTATGCGTTCTATTTTTAGGTAGTTTGAGAATCCTCAACTGAATGGGTAGCAACTTCAAAACCAATTGGAAAGGTTTCTTAGGCATTTTAGCAAATGCAGATTTGGCAGGTTTTCAACTTACAATTTGTAAATTTGCAGACATTATTGTAAAAAAGGCTGCAAAATGAAATGAGGTGTGTAACGCAGTGTGTAAGAAACATGTTACAACCCATTAACTAGATGTTAACCCATTAACTAGGCTGGATGTTGAATTCTGATGTACTATCAGGTATACCTGCTTTTCAGGGATATGTGGTCATTCTTCCACCTTCAATGATTAGGAGGGGTGTTCTGGTCTATAATGGAGTCATTATTTAGGCTAGACAATAGACGATATAACATGCGCTCATCATTGGGGACATAATGTACTGTAATTAGGAAGGCTGCCAAAGCCAAGCATACCTGATGACCCTATTGTCATTGACAGCTGTAGCAGTGTCACAAGAACCCATCACTTGGGCTAAAACACACAAGACAATGAGGTGAAGATATATTGGCACATTGAGTCCCTTGCATTGAATGTAGTTATTGACCACCCTTTGTTAGAGCCATATGCAAGCGAAAGATAGATATAGCATGCTGCTTATTCAACTTTGTTGAATAAGTGCAAGTGCAGGCTATGTATCTCTAATTCTTTGGGTAAAACATTTCCATTACATAAATGGTGTTTAAACTATTCAGTACAACATCCACAATACAAAAGTTCTAATTCGAAAGCAATATGCAATAATCAACACCTTTGTATATTTTAAAGAAAACACAATATGCTTTCATTTTTGAGCAGCAGCTTTCTATCTTTCTAAAGAGAATAAGGACTTGCACTATAGGAGATAATAAGCTGTCATTTTGTAATCAAGTGCGCACACAGAGACACACAGACATGGATACAGACACAGGCACACAGGCACACAGGCACACAGGCACACACACACACACACACACACACACACACACACACACACACACACACACACACACACACACACACACACACACACACACACACACACACACACACACACACACACACACACACACACACACACACACACACACACACACACACACACACACACACACACACACACACACACACACACACACACAAAGAGAGACGTCACAGACACAGCAATGGAATGACATTCTCCTTTTTAAATATCAGTAGCAACACCTGGAATATCCAGAATAGGCCTAACTACAATATGACGCACACGTAAATGTGATGATGCACTCAACCTTTGAAAAGGGTACTTTGAAACGGCCATGAAACACAGCTTCTGACTCCAAGGCCATGATGAAGAGCCCAATTTAAAACTACCTGAATACTATCACCTCTGCACCAGTGTGTATTAAAAACCTTTACAAGCCCATCTTGACTAATGTAGCCTATTCACCACTAAGGCACTTCAAATAATATTAACCTACAGAAATTCATGTTGAGATCTCAAGTGGCCAGCTCACAAAGCTAGCTGTCGAACTGTGTGCTCAAGCCATGTTTTCAACCTGCTTCCACTACTTTGGTACCCTTTAAATGTGGACGTATGCCGTTAAACAGCCTTACTACAGATGGCGATGCTAATAAGAACAGATAGCTTTGGGTAGTTTAGTTTATAGCTGTCTTTGGCTGCCTGTGCAGGTCTACCGTTATGTCTTCAGGGAGTAACTAGCTCCTTCCTCTGCTGACCATATACAGTATCCTGTGCTAAGAATATGTCTCATTAACGGTAGAGTGTGCCGCAGCACTGGTGACCCTACCCAATCAACCGAGTTGGCCGTTCCATCGAGACAGCCACCACCACCACCGCCGCCATCAGCACCGCCACCGCCATCTCCACCACGGCTGTCCAAACGTCCTGATGACAGGCCAACGTGGTGGTCGGTGACGGTGGTGGTGGTGGTGGAAGACATGGTGGTGGGGGAGGGGGAAGGGGGATGGGGATCTGGGGGAATCAGAGGCCAGAAAACTCCCCGGGTAGCTGAAGTAATGTTGAGAAGCTGTCCAGAGTTATTTCTCATCCTCTTCATCTCGCACAAGGAGCGGAGAGACCAGCCCCTGCGCCTTCCATTAATGCCAGCGGAGGCTCAGAAGGGCCCCGTAATTTATTGGGTCTGTGGGCTTTCTGCCGTCTTCCTCTCCTCCCTCCTCCCTATTCCCTCTCGGCTCTCCTTGCCTCGCCTCGCCTGCCTGAAAACCTGGCACAGCGCCACCAACACCATCGCTTTTCACACTCGCTCCCGCCTGCCCGCCCACCCGCCTTTTATGGCGAGTCAGGCGTTTAATTTATAGAAATTAATAAAAACTAATCCGAGCTGTGGTGTGGTGCGGTCTACATATCATGGTGCTGCTGGTCCTATCAGAAGAACATAAATTGATTCTTATGCAGTACCTCCAAGTTGTTTATTCATTTTGTTCCTTTCAGCTATAGTCACAGTTGTGTTTGTGTTTGTGTTGCTAAAGCAAAGCTGGTTAATGGGTGTGAAAGTCTGCAGCAGCAGTAGCAGCAGCAGTAGCCACAGTAGCAGTAGCCTAGACCGGCTAATTTCCCCATCAGACAGACAAACAGCTTATTTACCAACACACAGGGCAGGCAAGGGATGCCCAGAGCCCAGTCACTGATATGATGAGAGGCCCCAGCAGGAGAGGAGAGGAGAGGAGAGGAGAGGAGAGGAGAGGTTAGCAGTGGAGAGGAGAGGAGAGGAGAGGAGAGGAGAGGAGAGGAGAGGAGAGGAGGGAGGGCGAAACTTGGCGGCCGTCAGTCCCCAGCAATACCCCCTGTCACACTTGCTTTCTCTCTCTCTCTCACTCCCTATCTCTCTCTCTCTCTGTCCCCTTTCCCTCTCACTTCCCCAGTCTCACTCTACTCTCACCCTCTTTTTCAAACCACTTTCCACTCTCTATCTCTTTCCCTTTCTTTCTCCCCCTTTCTTTCTACCCCTTTATGGTTCTCCCTCTCTCTCTCTCTCTCTCTCTCTCTCTCTCTCTCTCTCTCTCTCTCTCTCTCTCTCTCTCTCTCTCTCTGTCTCTCTCTCTCTCTCTCTCTCTCTCTCGTTCTCTGCTGCCCCTGTCCCCTCCCTGCCGGTTAATTGAGCTGAACCGCGCCAGTGTAGCGCAGATGCCCTCGCGACAGCCAAGGAATGGGTTCGCCAGCGCGTGTCACCCTAGCATCTGGGCGCTGGGCACGCTCACTCAAATGCTAAGTAAATATAGAGTGTTTGTTTCCTTGTTTTTTTTGTGTGTTTGTTTATGATTACAGAAAAAAAGGGGGAAACGGGGAGGGGAAGTATTACAAAGAAAAATGATCAGCCCAGACTTGGGCATCATTCCACAAAGCTAGAGGGAGTGGTAGACTTGCAGGCCTAATGCAGGCAACATATATCTCAGTGCATTACTACATGTCTTTGCACTTGGCTGCTGCCCTGAGGGTCTTGAAAACATGCCAGGAAAACCTGGCAGAGTGGGAGTCACCTTGAAGCTGGATGAAGGTCATTACTGATAGGCAAATCAAAGTGAAGGTAAACGTGTCAGCTAAATAGAAATTAAAACAGGCGAATTCAATATTAGCCATGAATGTATATTAGAAAGGAATGCAGATCTGGGCTGAATGAATGAATGGTGTCAGCGAGGCTGGGTTTGATAGAAATATGCCATGTCATTCAAAAAGCATGTAGCCTACTGTCATATTTAAAATAGGCCCCACACAATTAACGAGCAAAAGAATAAAGATAGAGAAATCACTGTCAGTGTGAAAGGGGACCTATCTATCACCCACGGCAACCGGGACGGGATGTCTTCCAGCGCCATTACTTCCCAGAGAAATATAATTGCATGTTCCAATACCACCTACTCAGCATTTCCATTTCACATGGACCTCCTACTAAACGGATAGCTGTTGGTTGGAAGAACTGTATGCGCTCATTCTAAAAAAATTTTTTTTAAACGCCATTAAGCCTGTTGGATTCATTTAGACTAAGAATAAGAGTTAATTGTTAGAAAAAGGGCCTCGCAGTTCCCTCCCTGGCCTGACCTCAAAGGGTACCAAATGAAATAAAAAATCTGAATTAATTAACCGTCCAAGCAGTGATTAAATGATACAATATTGACAATTCCATGAAAGTGTGTTTCAGGGGGCTGACAAATGAAGCGTGTGAGAGATTTGGGGGGCTTTTGCGGGGGGGATTTTTACTTATTAATGGACTAGCCCTGTAGTTGTTTCAGCGTATTAATAATGCAACGTGTGTGTACACACACACACAGCAGTGGAAGGGTCTTTAAAAGGGTCATTGACCAATCTTTTTGAAATAACCTCATTCCAAAGCTGGCTGCGTTTCGTTTGTGCGATGGAGAGACCCAGGCAAGCCGTGTGGTCTGGATTTGCCATGGGTGAGTGAGATTCCGACTGCCCCCATTTGGAGAATGGGTCTGCGGGGACGTTACGCTAGCTAAATAGAGGCAGGCCAGAAGCCATGTGGCTGCTTCTGGTTTTCTAGGGCCCTTTGCTCTCAAGTCCCTGCAAAGACCATACTGTAGCACAGATCAACCAAACAAAACAAGCAAGCAAACAAACAAACAAAATGGCACCCGATGAAAAGGCACATTATCTTGCACAGAAGTGGCTGAAAGCACTTAGCATTTTCAAGGAAAGATAGCATTTTCAAGGATAGCATTTTCAAGGAAACTCAC
>NC_085862.1:17251126-17298626 GCF_034702125.1 Engraulis encrasicolus | reverse complement strand
TGCAGAAAGCAAAACAATTCTCCCTGATGTCCATTTGTGGAGCAATTTAGTGGAAGGAGAAGGAGGGGGGAGGGGGAGGGCCTTCTGAATGAGTGACCAAAGAATCTAAATGACTTTAAGTAGCTTCGTTTCCAGCAGCGCATGGCTGCCATTTAGGATGGTATCTGACCTACAGCATCACCCTGGGCACAAACGTTAGCCAAGTACTCATACACGGATGTGATAACCTGCACACACACATGCACACACACAGACACACACACGCAGGTACGCACACACGCATACACACGCACGCACGCACACACACACACACAAAAAAGACAGACAAAAAGGAGAAGAGAATTGAGTCCCTTACACTAATATCAACAAACCATCGCACACTGAATGAACACACACACACACACACACACACACACACACACACACACACACACACACACACACACACACACACACACACACACACACACACACACACACACACACACACACACACACACGCACACACACACACGCACGCACACACACACACACACACACACACACACACACACGCACACACACAGAGCAAATAGCACATTGCCCTTATATTATATATTACAACTACCACTGCATTATTCCTCCGCAAATACCCTGATTGATCTTAATTGATTAGCAGGATCAATTCAGATCAATTGATCAATGAGTGCAGCTTCCATCCAAGGTGGCCCGGTAATGGCAGGATTGTGTCATGTGGTTGATAACAAACGGAAATAGGGACGATTTATGCACAGTCCAAGAAAGAACACACACACACACACACACACACACACACACACACACACACACACACACACACACACACACACACACACACACACACACACACACACACACACCACACACACACACACACGGACCGACTGTGATAAAAATCGAAGACCTGAGAGCGCTGCGGAGTCAGCATGTATGCGTGTGATGTGTGGAGGCCAGCCCGTTGGCTGCCATGGCAACCCCCTTTAGCCACACATGATTGGTCCGAGACGAGTCGAGTCCTCCAAGAAAGTCTAATGTCTCTTGAAGACGGTGTAATTAAACGCTCCAGTCCTCCTTGGGGTAACAGTCTGTGCACTTGTATCAATTTGGCTTCGCAAAATTTACATTTCGCAATTCAGTGGAAATGCTCTGCATGCCGCTGATTTTGTTTGTCAGTAGATATCTCTTACAACATCTTGCCACCCCCCTCCCTCCCTCCTCCTCCACTCCACTCCTCTACCCTACCCCTCTCGAGGTGATGTGGGGAAAAAACTGTTTGCAAAATAATGAATAAACATACAAGTCTCCGTGCTGACAAGTCAAGGGCAAACATTCATTAATTAATGCCAGTATGTTGAAAGTGACAAGCTAGTTTAGATTATTTTGAAATTCAAGGGAATTTAATTAAAATATGCAAATCCTTGTGTGAGTTTTTAAGCCAGTGAGTGCTCATATTAGGGAAAAACCATTTACGACGATATTTCAATTACACACTTGTGGTGCATCCATCAATCGCGCAACTGAGAGAGAGAGAGAGAGAGAGAGAGAGAGAGAGAGAGAGAGAGAGAGAGAGAGAGAGGGAAAAAGAGAAAGATTTTCAACACGAATGAAAGCTGTCCTTAAGCCGTTCTGCTCAGTTACAATGGAGTACGTTCCAATAGGGAAAGATTATACAAAAACACAATTTATTATAAAATGAGACTCGACCTCAAGAGATGGTTGCCTTCCTTCAGATGTGAGGAGAAATGAAAGGGACGGAGAGATGAAAAATGAATTTCACTAACAAATCAGACAACAGAACATTCCTCCTCCTTCCAAAAGAAAAAAAAAGAAAATGATTTTCTTTTTCATTTATGTTCTCTTTGCTATCCACAAACCCCAACACATCCCTCCCCCCTCTCCCCCATGCATCTCTCTTCTTGGCCTAGCATGCTTGGTCACATCTCACTACAGTAGCTTTATTGGTCTCAGTGGTCCGGCGTCTTATGCCAAAGACCGAATTACCCAAAGATCTTTTCTTTTAATTATTATGGTATGATCCCTTTGTGACAATCCAGCGGCGCCTTAATCACATTTGTCAGGGTGAGAGCCCCGTGCAATCGATCGTGACCCGACCCTGGCACTCCTCTGTCATGTGTGTGTGTCACGTCGCCTTGTAAACTGGTCTAATACATCAAATCGTGTGCGTGTGCGTGTGCGTGTGCGTGTGTGTGAGAGAGAGAGAGAGAGAGAGAGAGAGAGAGAGAGAGAGAGAGAGAGAGAGAGAGAGAGAGAGAGAGAGAGAGAGAGAGAGTGTGCGTGCGTGCGTGCGTGCGTGCGTGCGCGTGTGTGTTGACCTTGGTTCATTTCCTACTACAAAGGAGGCCTGGTGTGAGGGAGACCCAGGGGCCGGGTTCATGCATAGGCTAGCCCAGGAGGGAGAGCTAAGCCTGGGGAGACAACAGCAGCTCATCAGCCCCTTTGGGTGTCTGCGTCTGTGTGTGTGTGTGTGTATGAGAGAGAGAGAGAGAGAGAGAGAGAGAGAGAGAGAGAGAGAGAGAGAGAGAGAGAGAGAGAGAGAGAGAGAGAGAGAGAGAGAGAGAGAGAGAGAGAGAAAGGGAAAGAGAGAAAGAAATAGATGTAGAGAGAACGATGGAGAGAGAAGAAGACATGACTGTGATAGTGCATGTGTGTGCGTGTGTGTTTGTGCATGAGTGCATGCATGCATGCTTGCTTGTGTGCGTGCATGTGCAGGAGTATGAAAACTTTAAAGTCGGAAGAAAGTGATAGGAGGAATGAACAACGGAAACAGAACAAGAGTCAGTGTCTCCACCCCACACTGTGAATGTGTGTGTATGAGTGTACAGTAAAGTATGTATGTGTGCACCAGTTTGTACTGTATGAGTGTACGTGTGTGTGTGTGTGTGTGTGTGTGTGTGTGTGTGTGTGTGTGTGTGTGTGTGTGTGTGTGTGTGTGTGTGTGTGTGTGTGTGTGTGTGTGTGTGTGTGTGTGTGTGTGTGTGTGTGTGTGTGTGTGTGTGTGTGTGTGTGTGTGTTTGTGTGTGTGTACTATGTGGCGTGGTGTTCCCCACAAGAGTGCTTTGTGTCTTTGTGGTGTCTGCACCACACACTTTGATTAGCTCATGAGGGACCTCGGTAGCACTTTACAATAACCTTCCGCTATAAACAGTTAATAAACAGTTAGCAAACAGTTAGCAAACAGTTAACTATTAGTTAACTAAAGGTTTACTATACATTTATAGGTGTATACTAAACACTTACAAAGTTTTAAAAATATATTTATTAGTCCTTCCGTAACACTTAATAGAACATAATAATAAGTTACTTAATATATTATTAAAACTACTTTTATGATTAATTAATTAGCATATCAACAGTAACTTAAGCATAACAAGTGACTTATAAACTGTTAACTAATTATTACTTAATATATTATAATTATTAGTTGTAGTTTACAATTTATAGTTCAATATTAACTAAGTACTTATTATTTAATCATTAATACATTCTAATGAAATAATTTTTAAGTGTTAATATTAACTAAACTATTGTTAATTACTTATAAATCATTTAAAATATATTTATTAGTCCTTCCGTAACACTTAATAGAACATAATAATAAGTTACTTAATATATTATTAAAAATACTTTTATGATTAATTAATTAACATATCAACAGTAACTTAAGCATAACAAGTGACTTATAAACTGTTAACTAATTATTACTTAATATATTATAATTATTAGTTGTAGTTTACAAATTATAAAGGAGGAGAGGAGAGGAGAGGAGAGGAGAGGAGGAGAACAGGGCAGGGGAAAAAAGAGAAGAGGAGAGGAGGGGATAGGAGAGGAGAGGAGATGAGAGGAGAGGAGAGGAGAGGAGAGGGGAGGGGAGAGGAGAGGAGAGGAGAGGAGAGGGGAGGGGACAGGAGGGGAGAGGAGAGGAGAGGGGAGGAGAGGAGAGAGGAGAGGAGATGAGAGGATGGGAGAGGAGAGGAGGGGAGGGGAGAGGATAGGAGGGGAGAGGAGAGGAGAGGAGAGGAGGGGAGAGGAGAGGAGAGGAGGGGAGAGGAGAGGTTAGAGTAGAGGGAGGAGAGAAGACGAGAGTGGAGAGGAGAGGAGGTGGAGAGTAGGGGAGAGGAGATGGGAGGGGGGAGAGGAGAGGGGAGGGGAGGGGAGAGGAGAGGAGAGGAGAGGAGAGGAGAGGGGAAGAGAGGAGAGGGGAGAAGAGAGGAGAGGAGAGGAGAGGAGAGAGGGGAAAGGAGAGGAGAGAAGAGGAGAGGAGAGGAGAGGAGAGGAGAGGGGAGGGGAGAGACAGAAAGAGGGTGGACAGAGAGAAGACTGTGTGCGCAAGAGAAAGAGAACAACTCCTCTCTGCCATTCACTCCTCCTCACCCATCTCTCCTTTCTTCCTCCATTCTATTATCATTCTCTTCTTTCCCTCTCTATTTTCTCTTCTCCTCTTGTGTAAATAGGCCTATGAGGGCCTAGTTGGCAATGGGATGGCACCTACTGTTAAACTCTTGTGGTTCAAGGCTGGTGGCCAAATATTTTGTTTTAGCAGTGGTTTTCATGTTTATTACATTAACACACAAAAAAGTGCACCTTCCCAATTTTTCAGTCATAAACAATCTTATGTTTTATATTGGTAAATATAATTGCACCTTTAAGTTAAAGTTTCTATTGCACTGAACTGTCTTCTATTTTCAAGTCATTGAAATAAATAAAATAAATCAGCTGATTAGGTTGATATATTTCCTCTGTTTATTTATTGTATGCTGTTCTAGTTGTTAGATAGCCTATTTCATCTGCAACCCAGTCGACAAATGCCTATTGAAAATGTAAAATAAATAGTTTATAAAAAGCATACACAGTAAAATGGGATAATAAATAGAGGTAATTCTGGTGAAACAATGAATTAATGATGGGTTGTTATTGTTAAAAACATGACTTAAATGAATTTGAAATAGCAGAACCTTTACTGTGACAATTACGATTTGGGACTTTTATTTTGAAACCGGCTATGGCTTCCCTTGGAGCCGTTCACTTCAGTCTGTCGTCTGCCGAGCCAGTCGAATTTTCTTTGGAGCTAGAAACAATCAAAAGAAAATATTTCGTTTTTTATTAAGTTTAAGTTTCCTTTTGGAGTACGGAGCGTCCAGCTCTGTGAATGATGTAAGTTTTGAAGACTAGAGGCTTCCTTTCATCGAGTATTTGTTTTGTTTCAATTCGCCTTATTCACCCGGAACTTTCTAAAGACGTTGAGGGGTACACTTCAGGGGTACACCCGGCTGCACACCAGCTGTTTGGCGCCTCACTGCTGTGTGCCCAAATGTAGTCCTACGTCCTCAAAGAGAAACAAATCCTACCGTGGACAGACTTTCCACCGTTTCGCCAAAGAGCAGGCACTTCGGCGTGAATGAATTCATCACATGAAGAGGGATCCTGGTCCATATTTCAAGGTAAGATGCATAATTATGTCCAATCATACGCATTAGCTAGCACAAATAAGCTAGCTCGCCAAACTTGTCATGACTCATGTAGCCTAATGAAGCCTAATTAAAAAAATATGAATGTGTAATTACACAACGCTACATTTATATGGTATTTCCAGATCGCTATTTCAAAATTATGCTTTCAATTTTGTGTTACGCGATCCGATGGCTTACCAGATGTGTTACCAGAAGATTCCCTGATTGACGCTCCCAACGCAGGACGCTCCCCTGTCGGCTCGCTCCCACTAGCCAGACTATCGGTCCCACCGCCATATAACGGAGCTAGTTATCTTTTTGATGTTCGTTTTTTGTTCCTAATAGAGGTGCTCCGATCACCATTTTTTGGCCCGATCACCGATACCGATCACCAAAAATATTTATCTGCCGATTACCGATCATTGCCGATCACAAAAATGATTTCCTATTTTTTTTAATAGCCTATTAATTATCCTTATGGAATACCATTTCTGCCCATAAACCAATCAATCTTAATTTGCACATGTCTATTATTAGGCTATTATTATTATTAGGCCTATTTTTTTTTAATTATTATTTTTATCATTATTATTATTATTATTATCTTTCAGACTAGTGTTGGTAATATAGTCTACAGTATTAATCAATGTATAAGTTATTGCATAGAATAACTAAACTATTTAAGATTGAATTGAAACTGAAACATTACATCAAATAGTTTTCCACATACGAGAAAAAAACAACCTGTCGCTTTAAATGAGCAGCCTCGTGAGGAGAGCCCCTCCCCTCTCTGTCACCGTCCACAGCTGCAGTGCTCCACTACCGTTCTGAATCTCTCTCTCTCTCAAGTTTTAACCACATCTGTCGCCGTTTGGTGTTTCAGCGACTATCAAACTAATCGACTGACTGCCAATTACAACTTTGAAAACAATAATTGACATGTTTGTGCTGACAACGTGAAGTTGTCGCGTGCTGACCGAGGCAACTACACAGGTTATAACGTAAAATGGCTCACTGGCGAGTACTCAATCGCAAATTACATTGTCAGGTAAACGGCGCATGGATCGGAAAATCAGATCATTGTTGATGCATGCAGATATGGTAATGAATGGTGGAATGCCGAAAAGTTATAGACAAGCAAAGATGCCTTCTTTTGGTGGAGTTGCAGCTGTGCAGAGCCAGCGCCTACATGCAGCGCCAGGTGTAAAGGCAAAATGGTTGCGTGAAGAATTTAATATCTCTCGATCGGTTTTTTGATCGGCATGTTTTTCCGATCACCGATCAGGCTATTTTTGGCCATTATCGGCCGGTCATGATCGGCAGCCGAGCAATCGGAGCACCTCTAGTTCATAACCCTAAACCTAACCCTAACCCTAAATTGCTTGTATGTGGCCGTGTATGATAATACGTGAAATATAAACGGGTGGGACTACACGTCCGGGAGTGATAGATACACCTGGGACTGCACGTCCGGTAGCGATCTCAGTTTGGAGTGTTCATCTACCACCGTTACGAGAACCAGTAGCATACTTGTGCCAAAATGAAGTTGTTTTGCTAACGAACTAAAATACATGCTGGTATTTATGGTTACAGATCAACGCTGAGACCGAGGTTTGATCTGAGCACGTTGAGAAGCAATGCTTTGTTAAGGTCACCCGTGGTATGACAACGCTAATAAAGGATGCTGTGCCTGCCAACTTTGTTCGCCTGGACTTCAGAGAAGCCAAAGAGGAGAATCATCATTCGCATACCGTGGTTAGTTTGTTCAGTCATAATTCAACTGGCATGTGTTAACCAAGCCTCTTTAAAAAAAAAAAAACCTGATAATAGTTTGCCATGGAATACATTTTACTTTAGACAAAAAACTTAATGCATGTGCTGGAGATATATTTGTTTGCATTGATCATGTACTCCTGAGCCATGAGCCAATGATTTCAAACTGTGATGTCATTACATTGCATTACATTTCACTTAGCTGACACTTTCATTTTATTCAAAGCGACTTAGTTATTATATGTCAGGGTATTGTTTACAGTCCCTGGAGTAATGTGGGTTTAGGTGCCTTTTCAAGGGCACTTCAGCCATGGAGATGTAGGGAGCGGTCAGAGGGATTCGAACCTGCAACCCCCAGATTGAAAGACCAACTCTCTTATCACTAGGCCACGGCTGCCCTGTGTATGTTATGACTCTCCTGTCCTTTGTGTTTCTTTTTCAGTATGGATTCCATGGAGTATTCCATCGAGTATTTCTTCTGTTTCAATCGTCTTGGTAAGGCAACTTGTCTATTTTTCCCCATACTGTTGTAACCTAAGTCTTATATTGTCTATCACTGCCACATACTTCAGGTGAAACCTGCAATTTGTATTTTGTTTTGTTAATACTTAAGTTTGATGTTGGCTGGTTGAAATGAGTTCGGAGTAAGCAGACTGTATTTCACATGCTGTGATCACGCACCCATTGCGTGCAAGGTGTAATTCTCTAGGCCTATACATGGGTGTAAATGTTGTTTATAACCAGACTGCGCGAACCTAGCTGTGCACAACTCCACCTCTGATTGTTGGAAACCGCTGACGGTCAAAAACTTATCTCACATGTTTGGCTGCCAGTGTCTTGCCCCTCCTCATAACATTGTGTTGAACACTGTACGGGCCCATGTATAATTGCAAGGTTACCTCAATTTCAGTACACTATGTTATTTCATAGTATTCACTCTGTTTACTTGATAATGGTTATTTAACTGAATGGTATGCAATGCAGTAGGAACAAAGTGTTTGCAGGTTTGCAGTTTGCATAGCTTTTCTTTTGAGAAGATTGATTTTAAATGTTGCACAACTTTGATTTTAAACTGATGATATTTGATAGGAATTCAACATTGTCCTGGGTGTGTAGCTTACGGCTGTAACTGCTATGATGCTTTTCTGTTATGCTGCTCTACAGCCTAGGCTACATGATGTGTCTGTCCCTATCAAATAAACCAAACTTAACTGATGACATATGTTCACATAGGTGGAGTTTTTGAGCTGGATCTGGATTCTGCTGAGGATTCGTCGACTACTAGATGGCGAGCCACCCACTCATTCGAATGTGATCCTGTTCTACATTGCGCATGGCATATTTGGTAGGATTGTGGCCTGCTCGTGTCACATCACTGACTGACTTCAACGCCTTGAACTGAACTGCTTGAAAGGAGCTGTTTTTCTTTTTGAACAACTTAAAGGAACTCTCTACATCGTCTCTTTTGAGGATTTAAAGGACTATTTCCAATTTTTGAAGGACAATTCAATTTTTTTTTTTTAAATGTTCAAACCTTTTCGGGGGGCGGGGGGGGGGTAATTGTAAATATTTAAGCTTTTCAATCTCTTACTTGTGATGTTTTTATTTCATTTTATTTCATTTTATTATTTTTCCCTATATCCTATGTTTGTATATAAGAATGTCATTCTTCATTAGGGTTGCATACAATATTTTCTATGGATACATGATTATTTATAATGATAAATAAATAATAATTATTATTATTATTTATGCAAGATGGACATTTGACACGAACATTATGGTTTTCCCCGTTCATTTTGCTTTCCATATCCTTTCCTTTTTGTTTTGGACTGTTTCAATTCACGGGACGTCACTTTAATCCTCCAAAGGACATTTTTGGAGTGAAGCGGCCAACTCTCTCTTGAATTACTGCTCTTGTCGGCTTGCGCTCGCCTCTGTGGATCTAATAAGGACATAAAAGGACAGAAACTTAATGTTTTGTGTTAAGGCTACATTTTTGTGTTAGAAATTATATTTGTATTGTAAGGGAATTTGATCTGGGAAATGTGTGTTGTGACCCTGGCAAGTTCTCTGTTTTGTAGCGTGCTGGGGTTTTCTAATATAAATGGTGAAAATGTTGTAGAAACATATTGTATGTTGTCTTTTAATTGGTATCTTTTTCACTCTACCCAAAGCCTAGTGTCACATTCTGTAGCCCATTGATCCTGGCCTACCATTGATGTGCACCATACTCAGTAGTGGGTAACAACAGTTTAACATCATTGATAATTCTTTTCTCTCTTTCTAACAGTGTGAAAATGTATTTCTTGAGACCAATTGAAAATCATTTGTACTGTGATCATTTCTAGTGATACTGTCCAATTTCTGGAAATAGGCTCATATTACACACCCCCTTGAGTTAAATTATTGAATTTTACCTTTCTCCTCCTGTATGTTCAACCGTTCTAGTATGGCAGTGCAAATTTTACCTCCATGCTAGCAGTTAACATTGAGTCCTATGAGACCCGCTGGCGGCTAGCTGGTCTCAGAACTCAATTTTAACTGCTAGCTTGGAGATAAAAATTGCACTGCCGTACTCAGAGAACGACAAGAAGTACAGGTAAAACAAAAAATAAAGGAAAGGTAAAACTCAATAACTTGACTCAAGGGGAGGTGTAATATGAGCTTATGTCCAAAAATGGGACAGTATCACTTTAATGTTACATATTAACTAATCTCAACCAACTTCACCATAAGGTTCCCCATTCTGAATGTTAAATATTAGTTATATATTAATTAAGCTCAACCAACTTCACCATAAGGTTCCCCATACTGAATTTTAAACATTAGTTATATATTAATTAAGCTCAACCAACTTCACCATAAGGTTCCCCATACTGAATTTTAAACATTAATTATATATTAATTAAGCTCAACCAACTTCACCATAAGGTTCCCCATACTGAATTTTAAACATTAGTAAAGCTCAACCAACTTCACAATAAGGTTCTCAATGCAGAATTTTAAACATTAGTTATACATTAATAAAACTCAACCAACTTCACCATAAGGTTCCCCATACTGGATTTTAAACATTAGTAAAACATTAGTAAAGCTCAACCAACTTCACAATAAGGTTCTCAATGCAGAATTTTAAACATTAGTTATACATTAATAAAGCTCAACCAACTTCACCATAAGGTTCCCCATACTGAATTTTGAACATTAGTAATATATTAATAAATACTATACATAATTGTTATTAAATGATTTATAAGTAATTAACAATAGTTTAGTTAATATTAACTCTTAAAAAACATTTAATTACAATGTATTAATGATTAAATAATAAGTACTTAGTTAATATTGAACTATAAATTGTAAACTACAACTAATAATTATAATATATTAAGTAATAATTAGTTAACAGTTTATAAGTCACTTGTTATGCTTAAGTTACTGTTGATATGTTAGTTAATTAATCATACAAGTATTTTTAATAATATATTAAGTAACTTATAATTATGTTCTATTAAGTGTTACAGAAGGACTAATAAATATATTTTAAAACTTTGTAAGTGTTTAGTATACACCTATAAATGTATAGTAAACCTTTAGTTAACTAATAGTTAACTGTTTGCTAACTGTTTATTAACTGTTTATAGCGGAAGGTTATTGTAAAGTGCTACCGGGACCTCTAAGACATTGAGGCATTGAGGAAACGCTGGTGTGTCCTAACACGCAGGCACACACGGGCGCACACACACACACACACACACACACACACACACACACACACACACACACACACACACACACACACACACACACACACACACACACACACACACACACACACACACACACACTGGGTTGCTGGCTGGCTGGCTGGCTGACTGACTAGCTGGTTGCTGGGTCCATACTGTAGATGTGCCTATGGGCTGCCAGAGGAAAAGCATGGTTGCTGTTTAACAGTGGAGGTATTGACGTTTTGTACTACACGCTCTCCCAGGCTGCTGCACTCTCTCGACTGGGTGTCCATCACATTCACTCTTAAATGGCCCCCCACATATGTACACATACACAAACACATACACATACGCACACACCATTTATACACAAACTACGCCCCCCTCTCTCTCTCTCTCTTTGTCTCACACACACACACACACACACACACACACACACACACACACACACGCACACACACACACACACACCAACCAGCAACCCTTGTGGTGCATGAGTCTCAGAAGTGTTATCCTCTGACAGAACACCAGCACCCACTATCAAAATGGCAATCGAGCGATGTCTGAATTCATAGGGGAATGTTCTGCTAGCCCTACTATTTCATCTTGCTATCGAGGGGCAAGTCCAACACAGAAATACACTCACGCACACTCGCACACACACACACACACACACACATGCACACACACAAGCAGGCATAGGCATGCACATGCACACAGGCATGCAAGTATGCACGCAAGCAAGCACGTATATACACAGATCTTACCAACAATACTATAATATAGTATAATATATTTATTCAACCGATATAGTACTGTGGCGGTCAGATACTATAAAGAATGTTGGATTACTATTTTCATGCCATATCCATGCCATTGTATTTCTTGATTTGATTTGATTTGATTTATTTCAGATGTAACAAAAGAACAATAAGCACCCATTTAAATAAAATACAAATACCATAATTAAGTGCATCTGAAAAGGAGTGGGATTGTATTTCTTGCATTATTTTAAACATACATTTCTGTCCTGTTTCCTTGTTTCCATCCTACACTAGCCTCTAATGACTATTCAATAGCATAACGCACCATACCGTACCGTACCATAGACCATACAATAGCATTTCTCAACGGGTGCTCTACAGCCTCCCAAGGGGTTGGTAGGGAGCCCTTGGTGGATGTTGTGAGGGAGACAGCTAAGAGGGACACTCAGTTGCAAATGGAAGGCATTACGAAGTCTGCTTTATTTGTTTTAATAGCCTACTAAGGGGGGTGTTGGCAGGCTTATGTTGAGGTAAAGATGCCGTTTATTCAAAAAAAGGTTGAGAACCCCTGCTTTACAAGAATCTACAGTAGTGTACAGTATGTAATGCAGACAGACTTGGACTTCCTTCACAGGCGGTGGGCATAGTGTGGGCGGGCAGACTCCCATAGTGCTCTCAGCAGGCAGTGATGCTATTGGCGTTGTGTGGTGGGCTGGCTGGCTGGCTAGATGGTTGTGCTGCTGCTTTTAGTGTCCCGCTCTCCCAGGGTTTGGCCTCGAGGCCCGGCAGGTCTGCGCTGTCTCTCTCCGCTGTGGCTTGCCGTGCAGTATTAAAAGCCACTTTTTCTGGAAAATCACCAGGGATTTGCGGCTAAGCCCCCTCAGTGCTTGTGCCTATTGACTCATAGAGGTGGCAGGCTGTGCTGCCTTTCTCTTTATTTCTATTTCTCATTCCCCTGCTTCTCTCGCTCTCTCTCTCGCTTTCTGTCTGTAATTCTTTCTCACCCACTCATTTTCTTCTTTTTCTTCTTCTTCTTTCGTTCCTTCTTTCTTTCCTTCTTTCTTTCTTTCTTTCTTTCTTTCTTTCTTTCTTTCTTTCTCTCTTTTTCTTTCTTCCTTCCTCCCTTTCTCCCAAAATCTTTCTCTCTCTCTCGGTCTCTCTGTCTCTGTCTCTGTCTCTGTCTCTGTCTCTCTCTCTCTCTCTCTCTCTCTCTCTCTCTCTTTTCTTTTCTCTCCCCCACTTTTTCTCCTACTGGGTAGTCATGCTGTGCTCCTCTACCATTACTCCCACATGCTTTCTCACCTCCTCCTACTGCTGTCTATCCCCACGTCTCTCACATACGCTGTAGACAAACACATGTGTGTGCTCACGCACGCACGCGCACACACACGTGCGCGCGCACACACACACACAGACAGACACGCACACACGTGCACACACACATACACACACAGACACACACAGACACACACACACACACACACACACACACACACACACACACACACACACACACACACACACACACACACACACACACACACACACACACCTTTCTCTCTGTTCTTTTCCATTTATGTCATCCTTTCATTCCTCTCTCTATCTCTCTCTCTGAAAGGGAAACAAATCTTCTGCACGAAGGGTCATCAGGGCCTCTGTGGACCTCTGAGAGACTATCACTCTCTATAGCCGTCTGTGGATAACGCCTGAGCAAACAGGCGGAGATAAATCGAATGTTTTCACTCAAGCTCTCGGGCACGAGATGGTCAGTCAAAAAGAAAAGCACTTCTGTCTCTAGGGTAACACACCCAAATCCGACTGAAAAGCTGACACAAACAAAGGAGTTAATTAGAGATACACATAGAAGCACATATATGTTCTAAAGAGTATCTTTTGTCTTAATTCTGTCACATACAGTGAGTCCAATAAGTCCAATATTTGATCCCTTGCTGATTTTGTTGGTTTTCCTACTAATAAAGACAAGACTAATCAACATACATTTAATGGTAATGTATATTTTAATATGTAGAGGCAGAATATCAAAAAGAAAATATAGAAATTAGCTTAAAGGCCAACTTCCGATAAAACACATGTAACCCTGTAGAATCTACTTGGTTAGGTTTTCTTTTCCTGTAGGAGTAAGTTTAATTTGGCCAGATATGGTGTTTATTTTCTAAGTTTTCTTTCAGAATGACAGAATTTTATTTACCTTGGGTAAGGTTCAGAAGATGTTTTGAACATTTTATTAAAAGGTAAAATGTGTTGAGAAACGATTATTATTATAAAAGAATATTATTAATATTATTGTATTGGCCAATCAGTGAAGAGGGGAGAGGTCACGCAAGTCGTAATGGGAAGAACACAGGAGTTTTCGCTCTCTTCACACTGGGACTCAACGGAGGAAAGACGTGTGTTTCTAAGAGCAAAATAGTAAATGTGTCTCTGGACTTTATATGTTGTTTTAAGTTGTCAGAACGAACTCTGAAGTGTATAAAGTGTACTACTCACCTGTGAGTTACTGGTGAGGACTTTTCTAAATGCTATCATTTACAAGTTTAGTCACGCTCATAGTCAAAGCAGTTAGCAGCTCGCTAGCTGGGACTGCGCTGTGCTGATTGAACCTGTGGAAACCGGGAGCCAGCGAGAGGAGATTGTGCTTTTGGTGAACTGTCCGAGATGCTGTAAGGAGTGGAGCGAAGACACAGACCGACAGTACTGCTCGTGAGTTTGACCGTCGTGGCGCAATGACTTTCAATGGACCGGAGTTTCCACCATCTACGTGAGTAGGTTACCGTTTTCTTTTGTCTGCTGCGCGCGCTGCGTGAAGAGGCCACTTTAAAGTTTCAAAGGCCACAACGTTCTCAAGCAACCATCAGGCCTGCACCGGAACATTGGTATTTTCTCATTCAAGTGTATTATTGCCGGCTTAGATTTTTAGTTGGGCCCATAGAACTAGGTTTAAAGTTAACCATTTGTTGTCATGTGTGCAGTTATGTATGAGCAGTTTTTGAAAGGGTAACTGCTACTGTACATGTTTTTTTTGTTTGTTTTGCTAATCCCAATTGCTATTGGTGTCAATTTTGAAGGGATATTTAAAGAGGTTATACTTGACTATATACCCTCATGTGTAAGGGGTGAAGTTTTATGTTGACCTTTTAAAGAGCTTCTGTATAAGATTTTGGTTGTGATACAAGATCACCGCTGTAGTTTTTTGTATTTGGGAGGGACTTCCATTTTATACTACAGCTTACTTTTTTTCATTTCTAAATTCTATTTTGCAACTTTTACTTTTATCTTTTCATTCATTTTAATACAAGTCTTAAATCTACCTGGAGTGTCCTTGGTTATTATTAGTCCAGTGGGTTTCAGTGTATCCTTTCCAGGTTGGCCTATAATTATAGCATATTTCTAAGGTATATGAAGGCAGTATATAACAGTTAGTGAACTAATGACATATGGGCGGCACACATACATGTTAGACAGTTTGCATTTAATTAACTCGCACATTGCTTCGCAGTTCAGTATTGTATTGCATTGATACATATATAAAGGTTAGTGGTTCAGAGGACCCAGGGCGCCGGATGCAGCATCATTTACCTGAGCTGAGGCGCTACACACAGTTTTACTCACTCCTTTTGAAAATCGGACGTCAACCCAAGTTAAACTCACTTGCAAGGCTCTCATATCGGTGCGTCACCTCGCCTGGCTGTGTTTCCCGGTGTTTCCCAATTGACATAAATAATGCAGGGAAACGAGATAATCACGAAAGCCTTTCTGTGTTGCGTCACATCGAAAGAATGCGTTGCCCACAAAGGTTTATGTCGACCCTAAAAACATGTTGAGTATTTTTTTTCTGCTTGTTTCCAAAACAAGAAACGTCTGGTGGCCCGAAACCTAGCTTAGCTTAGCTATCAGCTGGTTGCTGAGAAACCCGGAACACCCTCTCGTTTCTCCACAAGCCACCTTGCAACGGCTTGAAACAAAGCAACCAGAACGTTTTTTTAAAACAGGACCAACGCGTAACACATTCAAGAACAACGGGGAACACAGCAATATTACTGAAATGATGTTGAGAGGACATCTCTAAGAGAATATATATTAATTTATTTATATTTCATTGAACAAAATAAGTACTTGATCCCCTGCCAACTGATAACAGTTTGGGTCCCACAGACCAGATAGGCACTTCTTATCAACTTGTCATCTGAATTAAAGAAACGTGCACATACAAGCATGCATAAAATAGGCCTACTCATTGAATCAGCAGAAGCAGAATCAGTCCACCATCAGTCCAGTGAATCATTCAGACTGCAACCTCACCAACATGGGAAGGACCAAAGAGCGGTCAAAGGATATCAGGGACACGATTTTAGACCTGAGCAAAGATGAAATGGGCTACAAAGTCACTGGAAAGAGACCGGACCCAAGGACCCAAGTGTTGATGCATTTCTTCCGAAATCTATGGAATACAAAATGACCATCCGTCAGCCTGTCTGGGGTTCTATACACGATTTGACCTTTTGTATTCAATAATTATGAGAACAGAAAGAAAAGTACCTTAGACCTGTATGGGATGAACTAGGCAATGATATCATCTTCTGGGACCAAAATCACTGAGGAAACAATTGGTAGCACTTAGTGCCACAGAGGATTAAAATCCTGTGGTGCACACATGGTACCCCTGCTTCAGAAGGGACCTGTGCAGTCCCAGCTGAGGTTTGCCAATGAACATCAAACTGGTTTAGGATATGTTAAGGGGGTGCTGTAGTCAGATGAAACCAAAATCAAGATGTTTGGCAATAACACAATTCAATGTGTTTTGAGAAAGAGAGCAGCTGCCTATGATCCCAAGAGCACACTCCTCACCATCATGCGATGTTAGGGTGTTTGTCTGGCCAAGGCACAGGACAACATGATATTGTCAACAAATGGATGGAGGGAGACATGTAACGTGCAATCCTGAGTGCAAACGTCCTTCCCTCCACAACTAGACTGAAGATGGGCCACTTTTGGATCTCCCAAAATGACAATAATATGTAACATACAGTCGAAGCAACGAAGGAGTGGCTCAAGAAGAAGCATATTCAAGTCATGAAGTGCCTAGACAGTTTCCAAACATTAACCCTATAGTAATTCTATGGAGGGAACTGAACCTCCCATTTGCCAAGCTACAGCCACAAACTGTTTTATAGATAATAAATAAAACTGTTTTATAGATAATATGCAAAGAAAAGTTGGCAAACTGTATTTCTAATATATGCACAAACATTGTCATGAACTAAAAGAAGCATCTGACGTATGTGGTAGAGAACTAGGACTTTGCCACAAAGTGCTTTGTCTTCTTTCTCCATAGGGGTCAAATACTTATTTGCCTACATTAAATACAAATCAATTAAAATATATTCTTTTAATTTATTTTCTGGATTTTCTTTTTGATATTCTGTCTCTCCATGTTAGAATACATATTATGCCTGCGGCTTCGTGCCTGCGGCGAATCACACCCGTGAGGGTGTCCCAGAGCAACCTCACTCCCACTCGTGTCATATTGCTTAATTATCATTACATTTAAAGACTAATCATGTCTTTATTAGTGTGCAAACTGGGAAAATCAGGAAGGGCTCAAATATATATTGGACTCACTGTACATATAATTCTGTCACATACAGAATAGGGAAGCAACACATTCTGAGCAATTTAATTGGTGGCAGGTGTTGGCAGGTGAAGTGGGGCTTGCAGATGGATTGGTAGGTTGCAGGTGTTGAGGTAGCAACCGCTGAGAAGGAAGAGATGTGCACATCCCTGGTCGAGGTGCAGGACAAAGGGCTGACTCATTCCAAAAAAAATCCATGACAGAATTCCATTTGGACCACTTAAAGAAGACTTCAGTCATTGAAATCTTATTAACGTATTAGTTTGTTTTAGTCCATGGCATCTGAAGAAGACCCCAGTGGTCAAAAAATAATTCTGCCATGGAAAAACAATCAAATAGACACAGCATTTAAAGTGTGTGGACCCCTCCCTCTCAAAGGTGAGGTGACAACTCAATGACTCTTGAAAAAAACAAGCAGCCTCTCAACAGCAGTCTCATCCCCCGAGGGAGCAAAAGCTCACAATTGACACGTGAGTTATATAAATTACCTCACAAATCATGATGGCCTTGATTTACTCGCGCAAACGGCAGGATGAAGTGGTGAATAAGTGCCTGCTTACTCTCAAGGAAGCTCCAGTTCAACACCCCATCACCAACACTCGCACACACGCATGTACACATATGCATGTACACACACACACATACACACATACACACACACAGACACACACACACACACACACACACACACACACACACACACACACACACACACACACACACACACACACACACACACGCCTTCACCTCTTAAAAACGGTCAACTCCATAAGACTGTCTTTAAAATTTCCTGTCTCTTTAGGTGAGGAATACAGTACAGCATGTGGCTGGCTGATCTCGTCCTGTTTCACCCGCTATGGAGCCGACTTGCTATCTCAGACCTGACCCCTTTGCGATGCTTCTCGACAGAAGCAAATCCCTGGCAAATCCCAAACGATCTCTTTTAAATCAACACCGACAAGCGTTTGATGTTTTTTCAGTCTTCAGCAGCCAAAATGGCAGTTCAAAGTCTTAAGGATCCTCTCATTTAAAGATGAGACATTTAAGGGTAGTGGGATTTCTCCCTTTTCATGAAGGTAAAAGAAACTTAAGATGTTTAAACGCGAAAGAAATGTTAGTCATTTGGCAAAAATCCACCGCCTGGCTGGCTGGGAGGCAAACCTGCTGGCAGGTGGGTGTGTACAGGGCCAGCGACAAGCATAGGCAGACAAGGCGGTCGCCTAGGGCAGTGTTTCCCAACCTTTTTTGTCTTGTGTACCCCCTAAACATTTTCATTGTGCCATGAGTACCCCCCAAGTCAAGTTCTATATCGCTTTCTTTATACCAATGTAACTAATCTCCATACATTTGTTAAAATTACATTTTTCCAAATACCCTCTGCAGTATGTTCGCGTATGCTCGCGTACCCCTAGTGGTACACGTACCCCTGGTTGGGAAACACTGGCCTAGGGCACCAAATGTCTATTGGGGCACCATATTGACGGAAAATATCACAGAATTAGAATGTCGAGAGAAATAAAACATTCAACTTTACATTGACACTGATTACTCATGGGCACTCAGCATACTCTTTGTAGGTACTAGATCAGCTGTGCTTGATGACATGTGCAATGCTACGTTTACAGATGCCAATTTCCAAATGCACAATAAGGAAGGCGCATGCTCGCCTAGGGCACCAAATTGACTAGAACCGGCCCTGGGTGGATAGCACATCAGGGCCCTAATTTGTGTGCCAGGAGGAGGAAAACCCTTCTATACGCTGTACGCCTGATCAAATAGAAGGCGGCATTTCAGATAGCCTCTTAAAATTGCCTGGTCTGAAGACAAAAAAAGCTTTTGACTGATTAAAGTAGAGGAGAAAAAAACCTACCGTACTCTCATCTGTCTTTTTTAAAATCTCTCGTCTCAGCTTCCAGATGGAACCGGAACTCTCCAGCTCCAGATGATTGACAGGGGCTAAGATGAATGGCACGACAGCAGCTCTTGATTAAAGCTACTGAAGAAGGCGGGGTCAAAAAGGCATTCTCTAAAACAGCCAATTGTAGGCCTGCTAGATCTGACACACTCGACGAAGCAAAGTTGAATTCTGGGTGTTTGTTTTGAATTATGGGAGTTGTGATATAGCCTTTATGGAGCTTTACGTAAGCTGATTTTAATCTCTTCTATGAATGGTGTGTGGGAAGTGCCTTGTTTATGAGTGGTGTGAGTTTGTCTGTAAGCTGATGTGATACTGCATGTGGCTGTCTGAGTGTGGGATGGTGTGGGAGGTGTGTATGCTCTGTGTGTGCATGCGTGCCAGTAAGTACATTCGACATGACATCAACGCAGATATGCGCATGAAGACAGCAATGCACCCTGGATCAAAATGCTGCATGACGGTTAGATTTCCTGTCAAACTTCGAAATTTCGTCGACGTTGCGTTGACGAAGTGACATGTCACATGGTGTAAAACTATCGCGGGATGAATGCGGCTGCAGTCAGATCTTGCAACCTCTGCAGTTGCTTATCCCCTTCAACGCTCGTCGGCGGACTGCCTCCGAGGTCACGCGCCCATGAACTGGTTGGTCAACAACTCACTCACGTGTGTATATGGGTCTTGTCTCACACCTCTACACAAGTTTGCGCAGGTCCCCACTTCAGCTCCTCTTCACTGCCTGTCCCCACACTCCTCACACATGGTGTGTTAAGCGGCGTACACACACAAAGCTAGCATTTCGCTTGCTCGCCTACTCGCCACTCTTTCATGGAACGTTCGCTGAAAGTTCCCGCGGCTTTAACTGCCAATGGACAGCCGAGAAGTACCGAACTCTGCATTCCAATTGGTTACTCGCTTACTCGCCTCGCTCGAAGATAAAATAATTTCAACTCGGAATCCGCCCACATCGCATCGCTTGTACAGTACTCGCCTACTCTCCTGCGAGTCTCGCTGGGACACATTGACATTCTATTGAGTTCATTCGCTGAGCGAGTAACTAGCAGCGACGTGTGTGTACGGCCCTTTAGTAGAGCAAACCGGTGCGAGCTCATCGTCTCGTTCATATTTGTGGCCGACTGCAAATGCGCTGTATTTAATAACACCCACATCGTGACAACAAGTTCTCGCTCACGTGCTTCCGTCAATGTTGATCGACAGCATAGAACTCGTATTCACCTAGTGTGTGTGTGTGTGTGTGTGTGTGTGTGTGCATGTGTGTGCATGTGTGCTTGTGTGCGTGTGTGTCTGACTACCTGCATGTGTGTGTGTGTGTGTGTTTACTAACATTTGTAGGACTCAGTTTGAATGCCTTGTGATTAAGTGTTGGTTGCTGCATGCACGCGTGTGTGTGTGTGTGTGTGTGTGTGTGTGCGTGTGTGTGCGTGTGTATGCTTGTGCGCATGTGTAGATGTGTGTGCCATGACTTATTACAGTATTGATGCAGCATACCAACACACCAAATGAGGCTTCATCAAATTAACTCTGGGAAAAACACAAGGCTGTTTTCACAGCACGCCGTCCAAGGTCAAGGCTATATCCATGTTTGTCTTCCCCACCCAGCCGCCTTTACTGCCTGCATACAGACGCTCAAGCTCTCCTGCCTGCAAGCCCTCTTTCATCTACAGCTGAGGCTCTCACTAGAGCCAATAATAATAAAAACAACTATAAATTATAATAACAAGAGCACGCTTAGAGCAGGGGGTATACTAAGAAGCTGCTTCAGTTCTAAACCAGTTTAAGTTCACCTTGAGGTAGAAGTAAATCATCTATTAGAAGAGCCTAAAGTCCTTTTCCTGTAGGTGAACTAAGCCTGGTTTATCACTTAGCCATATTCGTAGTATAACAGTGTAATGGTTTGACGTCTTAGCTCATTTAGGCCCCCCCCCCACATTTTACGAATATATGTAAAATCTAGCAACTGAAAACCACTAAAGGGTCTGCTTCACTAATAACCGAAGTCCTTATTGTTATTGTCATCATCATCATCGTCAACTTTATTCCAGACTCAAGGTTCAATTTTTCCTCTCTATCGCTATCTCAGGCCCCATCCCCTCTGTTTGTTTCTCTGCCTTCCAGTTCTCCCGAATCCGCCAACTGCACGTCTGGCTGATGAGACACTGCCGCCAAGAAGCCATTCCCTACGTTGACAACTTCTCAACTTTCTGGAACCGCCGAAACCTCTTCGCACGAGATGGAAGGCACTTAAACAGATCTGGTGCTCGTCTCCTCGCGACCAACCTGGAGCTGACCCTCGAAGCCCATCGGTCCTTGGATTGACTAACAGGTGTTTCAAATCCAAAGCACTACACCAACTTAGACACTGCATGCCCAACAGAGAGTACTCCACTAGCTATCCACGCTGTCACTACCCGTAGGAAAGCTCGCAGATGTAGACCCTCTGGTTGTGTACACAACAACCTAATTACGATTGCACCTGAACGCATAAACAATAGCTCTACTACTTTGAATGTTAATGCTGCATTACTTAACGTGCAGTCCTTGACCAACAAAAGCTTCGTAGTAAACCAGCTGGTCTCGGACAAAAACATAAGCTTTATGTTTCTTACCGAAACATGGCTTAAAGACGACGGGGCGGCTACTTTTATTGAGGCTTGCCCTTCCGATTACAAATTCCTTCACGCCCCGAGACCAAATAAACGAGGCGGAGGCGTAGCCATACTTTTCTCCAACAAATTTAATTGTACTAAGACGAATCTGGGCTCTTTCTCTTCATTTGAATACATGGCGATGAGGGTCCAAGCAAACCTCAAACTGATTATGATTGTTCTGTACCGCCCACCGAAATTCTCTTCGTCATTTCTGTCTGATTTCTCCACCTTCATGTCGGACGTACTTACTAACTATGATAAAGCAATAATTGCTGGCGACTTTAATATCCACGCTCAGAGAGAAAAGCATATTTTTCCCAAATCATAGCAGACAACCAGCATAATGTGAAAGTTCTTTTTTCCACTATTGACCACCTGCTTAACCCAACACATAGCAATAACAACCTAAATGCAGCATCACATGCCAAGTGCGAGGAATTTGCTAGATTTTTTAATAAAAAGATTGCAGACATTAGAGAAGGCATCCAAGGTGGAAACGCAGCAACCTCTGTCGCCCACTCAGGCGATACACCGAGGGGAGGGTTAAACCCCCCTAGGAGACCTGAGAGCTTCCAAAAGTTTTGTCCAATTACAGAGGACGACCTCTGTAAAATAGTCAGGGAAAGTAAGCAGTCTACCTGCAGCCTTGACGCGATCCCCACATATCTGCTAAAAAACATACTTGGTTGCTTAGCAGCACCTTTACTGCAAATTGTTAACACCTCTATGCTTACAGGCATTTTTCCAAGCTCATTCAAGACAGCCATGGTAAAGCCACTCCTAAAAAGACACATTTTTAAACAAGAATTCTTTAAACAACTACAGACCTATATCAAACCTCCCCTTTATAAGCAAGGTACTAGAAAAAGTTGTATTTAAACAGCTTAATCAACATCTGGCTGGGAATGATATCTTGGAAAAATTCCAATCAGGCTTTAGAGCCAACCATAGCACCGAAACAGCACTAACCAAAATAATAAGTGATCTTAGGCTCAGCACTGCCGCAAACAAAGTTTCAGCACTTATCCTCCTCGACCTCAGTGCCGCCTTTGACACGATAGACCACAACATACTAATTGACCGCCTTGAATCTTGGGTAGGATTGTCCGGTCACGTCTTAGAGTGGTTCAAAACATATATTACAGGAAGGCAGTTTTTTGTCACCATCGGAGAATACGTCTCCAACAAGTATGATGTGCCTTTTGGAGTTGCTCAGGGTAGTTGCTTGGGCCCTCTCCTCTTCTCTCTCTATATGTTGCCCCTGGGCTCCATCATCAGAGAGCACAATGTTGATTTTCATAGCTATGACGATGACACTCAACTATATATCTCTGTCGAGCCTAGCCAAACCACTGCCATTCATGCCTTGACTAAATGCATGTCTGCCATCACAGATTGGATGAACAGTAACTTCCTAAAATTAAATGAGGATAAAACTGAAGTGTTGCTCATTGGGCCTAAGAAAAAACGTACAAAACTCCACTCAAGCCTAGGTGACCTAAGCATGCACATTAAAGATAAGGTTACTAGCCTAGGTGTGGTCATAGACTCGGATTTGAGCTTTGAGCCTCACATCAACAAGATAACAAAATCTGCTTTTTTCCATCTTAGAAATGTCAACAAAGTGCGCGGCTTGGCCCCCCGACAAGACGCTGAGAAACTTATTCATGCCTTTGTCACCAGTAGGATAGACTACTGCAATGCTCTCTTCTCTGGTCTCCCAAAAAAATTAATTGACAAATTGCAACTCATTCAAAATTCGGCTGCAAGAATCCTAACAAGAACCAGAATGAGAGAGCACATCTCTCCTGTCTTGGCAGACCTGCACTGGTTACCTGTCTCATACAGAATCGACTTTAAGATTCTGCTCACAGTATTTAAAGCATTAAATGGGCTTGCCCCTAGTTATATCTCAGACATGCTCTCTTTTTATGCCCCTGCTCGAGCTCTCAGGTCCACTGATGCCAAGCTGCTAAGGACCCCCACCCCCCCGCAAAAGAAGATCGGCGATGCCGCGTTTGCCTGCTATGCGCCCAAGAGATGGAACGCCCTCCCCATCGAGATCCGATCAGCCACCTCCGTCGACCTCCGTCGACTCCTTCAAGAAGCAGCTGAAGACCCACCTCTTCATCCTTGCCAACTCCTAGCTGCCAAGGCGTCATAGTGTCCCAGCTGCCGCAGCGCCCTTACTACTCGCAACCAGCCCTGGCAGGGGGCTCCCCTAGGCGGCCGCTGGTCTCTGCCTGAGGTTTCTTCCTGACTATAGGTTTTTTTTTTCTCAGACCTCACTGAGCTTTTTTTCCCCCCTTACAAACTATGAATCAAGCGAAAGGGAGTTTTTCCTCACCCCTGATGCCACCAGGGGCCGCACCTGAGCGCCCAATCTCTGTGTGACTATCTATGACTTATGATAGGCCCAGCCACTATGGACCTTACGCATCTAAGAATCCTGGTCCTAACCTACGTTGACCTTATGACTCTACAATCTCTGTCTATCTCTTCTTCCTCTGCCTTCCTGCTATTTCTGCCTCTCCTCTATACCTCTCCTTTCAAATCTATCTCTAACAATGTTTCTTTTCCCATTTGTTAAGCACTTTGAGTTACATGCCTTGTATGACACAGTGCTATACAAATACAATTATTATTATTATTATTATTATAATTTCAAATTTCAATGTTATCCCTCTCGCTCCTGTTTGGGGCTCCATAGGGGTAAATTGCTGGTTCGTATTTCTTCTTGCTACGTGTAAATATGCAATGATCCATATCGCCATCCATGGCTTTCCTAACGTTTAGGCATCCTATATACAGTACTGGTTACAGATGTTGATGCTTTACAGAGTTTACGTATGGTGTGGATACACTGCAAATCGTTAATTACATTGTACCAACATGTCTGTCTAAACCCTATAAATCACAATAACTGTCTAAGGTTAGGGTCAGAGGTCAGCGTTTAATTATTGAGATGCTCATGCACATAATTAGGACTGACGCTGAGTTCAGTAATCTGTAACCATTAAGTCTCCGTAAGTAAACTGCAGGCAGTTTTGTTTTTGAAAAGAAACATGTTTTCATGGAGTCACAAAGTCAAGATGTTTTACACTATTTTTGTACAGAATTAGATGGAGCTTCTAATGGGTCAAGGATGAGAAAAAATAATCGAGAGTGTCAATAAAATGAGAGCTCGCTTTGCAAAGAGTACCCTCGATATATTAAACTGTCAGTTCCAGGAAACAGAGCGTGCTTGAGTTGATAAAAATGTGCCCTCACTGCTATGAAGTCGTGCCCATGTTTTGCATCTTGTGCGCACAATTTACTAAAACGTGGCCACAAAACAACCTTGATTTGGGGGCACAGTAGCTCAATGAGCTAAGATGTTGTTCCATTACACTGGTGACCTGGGATCTATTCTGAGGTAATTTGCAGACCCTTCCCATTCTCTCTCCCCTTTTGTTTGCAGTCTCATTCTCCAACTGTCATATCTCAAATAAAGGCATAAAAAGCCCCCCAAAAAGTCTTAAAATGTGGACACGCTTTAGTAAATTGTGCTCACGTGACAATGAGTCATGCTATAACATAGGCACGACTGGATAGCAGTGAGTGCACGGATTGAATATACGAGCCCATAATTTAGGTAAACTTGCACCCGCTTTAATTAGATGTGATTAAATAGTGACGGAATACTTTACAAAGTGAGAGGGCACATTTGTGACATCCCCTGAAAAAATATCATCTGATCTGTCCAGGGCTCTGTAGAATTATGTTTAATGCTCTGTTTTTATGTGTGCTAATAGCCAGTTCTAGGGTAAGACTTTCATTTCTATGATGGTGGCCGTTGACAAGCTCTCAGCTGATTATCCCCTGCTGTGCAGCACTAGAGCTAGATGTCCAAACTCCAACAGCTGTTCATTAATGCCTTGTCCTAATATACAGTATGTCTGACTACTAAAGGATATCCTTCTTTATCAATGCTTCCATTTATTAGGAAACTTGTTTGTCTGGCTAAATTCCTTTTTGTTTCAGTCTGTCTGCCTGTCTGCCTGCCTGCCTCTCTGTTTGTCTGCCTGTCTGTCCGTCTGCCTGCCTGTCTGTCTCCCTGTCTCCCTGTCTCTCTCTCTGTCTGTCTGTCTGTCTGTCTGCCTGCCAGTCTGTCTGTCTGCCTGCCTCTCTGCTTGTCTGTCCGTCCATCTGTCTGCCTGCCTGCCTCTCTGACTGCTTGCCTGACTGTCTGTATGTCTGTCTGCCTCTCTGTCTGCTTGCCTGTCTGTCTGCCTATCTGTAGTGTATCTCTATTTATCTGTCTATCTATCTACAGTATATATCCAAGTATCATCTTCAAACTTCCATCCTCCAGGCCTGTGCATCCATCCACATAAGTGCACCACTGAAATGGAGTAGGAGAGGGACTGTGTGTGTGTGTGTGTGTGTGTGTGTGTGTGTGTGTGTGTGTGTGTGTGTGTGTGTGTGTGTGTGTGTGTGTGTGTGTGTGTGTGTGTGTGTGTGTGTGTGTGTGTGTGTGTGCATGTGTGTGTGTGTACAGACATGACGCTCCAGGAGCGTTTCATGAATAAAGTGTTTCTGACACACTGTGCAGCGATCTGACCTTTCGGCTGCGGAGCTGCTGAGAAGCCCGATACAGAGAGACAGAGAGAGAGAGAGAGAGAGAGAGAGAGAGAGAGAGAGAGGCCTGAGATGGCAGAGATGCCGCGGCAGCAGGCATCATGGCCTGGGGAGTGCGGTCGGGATACGGTCGCCACTGCAGCCAAAACACTGCTATGAGACAAGAGGCAGGGGCTAGTGGAGCACGAGAAGAGAGAGAGAGAGAGAGAGAGAGAGAGAGAGAGAGAGAGAGGGAGAGAGAGAGTGGAGCACTGTGCTGGAGGCAGTTTTACTGTAACTGTAAGTGCAACTTTCTCACCAGACTGTGTGTGGGTGCAATGTGAATGTGTGTGTGTGTGTGTGTGTGTGTGTGTGTGTGTGTGTGTGTGTGTGTGTGTGTGTGTGTGTGTGTGTGTGTGTGTGTGTGTGTGTGTGTGTGTGTTAGTCTGCGGTGAAACATTGAATAAAAGTTAGAGGTCCCCAAGGGCCTATCTACCCACTCAACCATAGAGAGACTTCAGAGAGAGCATTGTGTACAAGTATAATGTTTAAACTGCGTAAACTTTACAGTAACTGTGAATGGAAAGGAAGAGGGAGAGACCATCAAAAAAGTAGAAAAGGACACCAGAGGAAAATAGAGAACAGGAGACAATGTGAGAGCACATGACAATATGAGAGGGTGCCAGGTATGTGGATGACAGACGTAGCCCAGGTGAGAGTTGCTCCAGGGAGGAAAGGCACGATCAAGGTAGAGTTGCTCTACACGGTCTCAGATGGTTTTTCCTATTTGTTCCCTGTTTGTTCCCATGTTTTTAATGTTTGTGAAGCACATTGTGTTCCCTGATTGTATGAAACTGTATATTTGTATGTATTTGTAAATTGTATGTAGCCTACATGAACCTTCCTATGGGCAGGGCGACCGGGCGATCACAAGGGCGGCCCGGAGGAGTAAATCAGTGTAGGATCGCTTCAGGTGGAAAGGAATATGATGTGAGAGAGGGAGAGGTGCTATTGGTGGAAAGGAGTATGAAGTTAGAGAGGGAGAGATGCTATTGGTGGAAAGGAGTAAGATGTGAGAGAGGGAGAGATGCTATTGGTGGAAAGGAGTATGGAGTTAGAGAGGGAGAGATGCTATTGGTGGAAAGGAGTATGAAGTTAGAGAGGGAGACATGCTATTGGTGGAAAGGAGTATGAAGTTAGAGAGGGAGAGATGCTATTGGTGGAAAGGAGTAAGATGTGAGAGAGGGAGAGATGCTATTGGTGGAAAGGAGTATGAAGTTAGAGAGGGAGAGATGCTATTGGTGGAAAGGAGTATGAAGTTAGAGAGGGAGAGATGCTATTGGTGGAAAGGAGTATGGAGTTAGAGAGGGAGAGATGCTATTGGTGGAAAGGAGTAGGCAGAGGGAGGGAGAGATGCTATTGGTGGAAAGGAGTAGGCAGAGGGAGGGAGAGATGCTATTGGTGGAAAGGAGTAGGCAGAGGGAGGTAGAGATGCAGTAATGAAGTTGTAATGCCAGTGGTCCTGTGATGATGAGTAGAGGGAGGGACGCTGTGTGTGTGTGTGTGTGTGTGTGTGTGTGCGTGCGTGTGTCCATGCGTTTGTGCATGCGTGCGTGCGAGGCGTGTGAGGTGTGTGAGGCGTGCTTGTGTGTGTGCATGTGTCACTCCAGGTAAGCACACAGGCAGATTAGTGTCAGGAGTGTGTTGGTGACACCCCACGTCTCTAATGCCAGGCAGGAAGCTGTCAGACACACACTGCTAACAGGAAATTACAAAGACCCCCCTCTTTTTATCTCTCTACTCCCTCCCCTCTTCTCTCTCTCTCTCTCTCTCTCTCTCTCTCTCTCTCTCTCTCTCTCTCTCTCTTTTCTCTCTCTCTCTCTCTCTCTCTCTCTCTTTTCTCTCTCTCTCTCTCTTTCTCTCTCTCTCTCTCTCTCTGTTTATCACTCTATAACCTCATCTCTCTCTCTCTTTACTTCCTCCTCTCTTCTCTCTTCTCTCTCTATACTCTTGCTCCCTATCACTTGTGCTTTCTACTATTTCCTTAACACCCCCCCCCCGCCATACACGTACATATAGTCATTTCTCATTTTTTTCCCTTGCACTTCTCTACATCCCTCTCTGCCCCCACCACTCCATCCTTGTTACCACACTTCTTCTCCTCAAATCCGCTATCTCAGTCTACCTCTCCCACTTCCTCACTCACGTCTGCCTTCCTCTCCGCTTTCTGTCTGTTGCTCTCTTCACTCCTATTTCCATGTCCACCCTTTGACTCTCTCTTTCTCTCTCTCTCTCTCCATTTGTATCTCTGAAACTGACTTTATCTCCGTCTGTCTGTCTGTCTGTCTGTCTGTCTGTCTGTCTGTCTGTCTGTCTGTCTGTCTGTCTGTCTGTCTGTCTCCCCCCCTCTCTCTCTATGTGTGGCTGAGCGTCATTACTGGGATGTGTGAAATCCCTGTCAGACACGTCATATCAGAGAGGCTGCTGGAGTGTGGAGGGATTCCTTAAAAGGAGGGAAGAACAGCAGAGGGAGAAGAGAAGAGAAGAGAAGAGAAGAGGCAGCTATGGAGAAGAGTAGAGCAGAGGAGATGAGAGTAGAAAGGATTGGAAAGGAGAGGAAAGGACAGAGGAACGGAGAAGAACGCCAACTAAAAAAGAAAAAGGAATCGAAAGAGAGGAGAGGATTAGAAAGAGTGAGGAGAGGAGTAGCAAAATGGGTGAGGTTCAGGGGAATGGAAAATAGAGAAAGAGAATGTAGAAGAAAGGATTGGAAAATGGTTGAGGGCCGTGGGAGAAGAGAGGTGAAAAGATGAGGGTACCAGTACAAGGTAAGACAACAGGAGGGACTCCACAATCTAGCATCCTCCAAACCTTTTCATAACTAGGCAGGGTGTGCCTAATGAAGTCAAGTGTGTGTTCCGTTGTGTTTGGGAGGGTTTTTGTGATTAGCTGTGTGTGACTCACAATGCCTGTATGGTGCTTGTATTGTTTGGTCACACATCCCCACACGCACACACACACACACACACACACACACACACACACACACACACACACACACACACACACACACACACACACACACACACACACCTTACATTTACTGTACACACCTTTTCCTCTCTGTCTGTGTTCACTCCTCACCATGCCATGTAGAGTAATTAAAAAAGCTCTTCCGCTCTTCTTCCATTATATTCAGCACAATTGACACTCTCCCGCTGATACACCATCACTCATTAACACCCAAGACACTCAGGAAAACAGCAGACAATCACCTCCTCACCTCATCCTCCTCACACACACACACACATACACACACACATACATACACACAGCACACAGGAAAAGGTGCTTCTGGGTGGCAGATTGAAAGGCCTGCGGAAACTGAAACCCAAAGAAAAGAATAGTGCTGTGGAGGAAATGGGAGCCTGCAAGAGGTGCCTGGAGTGCCATGAAGAGGATGACGAGTGCACAGATACATACCTGTGCAAAAAATGGGACTGTAGGAATTCTGCAGAACACAATTACCTTCTCTGCCAAAGAAGAGACTCGAAGAGGACTGTGACTTACAGAACCCAAAATCCAACCATGAACAGACACCAACTTACAGAGGAACAAGAGCAATTTGTGTCTGACCTCTCCCCAGACATGGAGGAAAAATTTAGGAGTGCTTTCACAAATGTCACTGCGACAACACACTGTACTGACAAGCCCAGAGTGATGGAGTCAAGTGCACTGCAAGAGCTACCAGTTATTCCAATGCTGTTACAGGTGACTGCCAATGCAGGACAGAAAATCGGAACACTGATAGACCTTGCATCAGACACCAACTATATCACCCATAGGGCTGCCAGAAGATTAAACTTGCGCAGTGAAAATATCTCACTGGTCATTCATGGAGTTGGAGGGATGGCCATGAAGGTCAAAACCAAAAGATACCTGTTGAGAGTCAGGGTCAAGACACCCACAGGCAAAGAGGGAGCCCATGAGCTATTATGCTATGGATTGGATGAAATTGCCAGAGTAGAAAGAGCAATAAAACCTGAACAACTTAGAAAGTTCTTTCCTGAAACCAGCCTAAGAGACCTGCGTCGACCAGATCACATTGATCTACTCATTAGCCACCGTGAAGGACGACTTGCTCCTCAGAGGATGAAAGTGGTTGGAGACCTGGTCCTTTGGGAAAGCCCACTGGGAAAGACTGTGGGTGGAGCACACCCAGACTTATTTGAGGAGGTGGATATAGCTGCCCACACATCAAAAACCCACTTTGCCCATTCCATGACAGCCACTGCAGTGAGACGCCAAGTCTTCACCAACACAGAGGACAAAGGCCAAAGTGGGAGGCAGAGGTACGGACCAGGAGTAGACATTCAAAAAAGTCAGTCACAGCTTCAAATAAGTCAAAGTGGGAGGGTGGAAAAAACAAAGATGAAAGGAAAAGGACATCAGACATGTCAGTGCTGTGCTACCTACGGAAAAACAAAAGAAAATCCAAAAATTAACACCCAAAAAACAAACATCCAGGAGCAGCGTGACCACCCTAGGTTCAAAAACCAGGTGATCAAGTGGGAGGTGACGCGTCAACCAAGAAAAGACATCCCCAACACAGCATCTATCAAAACATTTTCTCAAATACCGGCTCCAGACCTCCAAGCCTGCAGGGGGCAGTGTCTACAACCAACCAAACAGATCTGAGCTTCCTGTCAGACTTCCTGCGGCGGCCATATTGACAACAGCACACCTGCATGAGAAATGTTTGTGAACAAAGAAGAACTTGTGGATCCTGCACTGAGACACTAAAACAAGAAAACACTCAGGAAAAACACTCAGTTCAAAGTCAAGACGCAACTGGTAGGAGATGGACTTTTGAAGTATTTGAGATAACTAAACATGTAAACAATGACTCAATTGCTTGCCTATCTAAGTGAACTAAATGCTTGTTTTATTTGGCTGCTGCAGTGTAAACTTAACCTTAACTTAATCTTAGATTGTTGATTTAGGTTTTGTTTACTTTCAGCCAATAACAATGAATGTTTGTTTGTTTTGTTTTCAAAGGTTTTCAACCTAATCACCCCATCCACTTAATAAAAGGAAAAAGGGAAGATTTGAGTGGTTACTTTGCGTCCTTAAAGACAAAGTGCTTTTCAAGTTGAGCAAGAACTGGGTTAAAACAAGACACAACTTGACACACACACACACACACACACACACACACACACACACACATGCGCATGCATGCACGCACGCATGCACGCACGCACACACAGACACACATATACCCACCCACCCACACACACACACACACACACACACACACACAGTGCATGCAACGTCTACATATACTATATTCACGCACGTGTGCACACACACGCATAGGCTACAGGAGTCTCAAACAGGGCTTCCCCTAACACACACACACGCACACGCGCACACACACACACACACACACACTTAAAAGACACAATCAGATGCCTGATAGATAAGAAACCCATTTAGTTTTCCAATAGGGGGGGCATGATCCTGCACCTAATTACACACCGGGCCTGAATAGGCAGACAGGCCTCACACACACACAGACGCACGCACACACACACACAGGCCTCAGTGCCACCGTGTTATGAACATGCAGCAAGCCATCGGGAAGACAGCATCATGTCATTATAAAAATAATCAAAATCATCATTGCCACAATGAAAACGCTCGATGCTGGAGTTTGCATTGAAAAAAAAGCCTACAATGATTAACTGGATGGTAATTGTGAGTAGACGAGCTGTCATGCTCTTGTCAGGCTGTGTAGCTTATGTGCTGCCACCTTCGTGTGGCCAAGCTCGAGTTTGTCTAATGTCTCTGGGTGATGGCACGTACTCCTATTCGTTCCAGCTCCACTGTTTGACCACTGAGCTCACAAACTCGCTTCATTGTGGGACACTGTGTGAGATTTTTAGTTGTTTATTTCCAGAATTCTTGCTGCCCATTCATTAATGTTACCTTTTTCATGAATACTTACCACCACCATCAAATTCTAAGCATTCATTATGACTGGAAAAATTGCACTTTTCATACATGAAAAGGGGGATCTTCTCCATGGTCCGCCATTTTGAATTTCCAAAAATAGCCATTTTTATCTGCAAAAATGACTCTACTTGGACGATACTAGAAAATATTTGTTTATTACTTAGTAAACTTTCATGTAAAGATCAAATTTGGCAATAGGCAGCCCACTTTCAATGAGCAGCATAGTTGCAGTACCTTTTTTGACCATTTCCTGCACAGTGTCCCTTTAAATCCAAACACTGTGCCTTGCATTACCAAAATTCAGTGACAGATTTTCAGTTTCCCTTTGTTTGTATGAGATGATGATGATGATGATGATGATGATGATGATGACGGTGACGATGAAATGAATGCCCTGTAAACATTACATACACACACATTCCATTCACACTCAGTGACTAGTTTTTTTCAATTGTTAACAAGCACTTAACCATACTATGGATACTTTTTCTAAACTCTTAACACAGACTACCACCTACCAAACACAATTGGCCAAACAGTTAATTTTCTTCTCAAAAGCACACACTATTAAATATACACAAAGTACTCATTTCAAAATAGAACACATCATTTTCTGTACACACTCACTTTACCAAAACACTAGAAACATGGCTCAAAAAGAAATACGTCTGTCAAACAATAACACTTGTTGTCATTTCAGAAGGTGCATTGAGTCAATCAAATTACACAAGACTTCAAAACACTGCCTATTGTCAACATTACAGAAGCTGCATAGACTTTTACGTTTCAGTTTTTTCAGGTAGCCTAGTGCATGCATTCAAATCATGCAATTCACTGTTTGCACTAAATTTACAAAGGCAACAGGACTCTGACCTCATGTGTTGTTGACATTCATGATGATTCCGGTACGAGGCATTTTTTACTGTTGACTACAGGAGGTACAGTAGAAATACTGTTTATAGTATGATAGAACATACAAAGTTTTGCAGTGTTACTTACAGTGAACAAAATATCATGAAACAAATACATAAAAAAGCTGAAACAAGACGGTTGCCTAGGGCGCCAAATGTTTTGGGAGGATGAAGCCTGAAAGTCCCACAGAATTAGAACGTCACACAAAATACATAAAACATTTATTACAGTAAACCTTACACTGACAATGCTGTCAATGGTATTCATGGCCACTCAGTATATGCAGGTACCACAGTAGATCTTAGATCAAATTGAAGACACTATGTTTACAAATACGAATTTTGAAAATCCACAAAAGGGACGGGGGTTCCTAAGGGCTGCCCAAGGGCAAATGGACTAGAACTGTCCCTGAAATTATTGAATCTACAGTATAATACCTTTTCATATATTTCCAAATCATGACTTCATGGACAGCATTGACTTCAGACATTTACTGTATTTACCGTAATTTATACCAATTTCGGCAGATGTGTTGACAGAGTGATATATACATTTCTAAACATGAATCAGTAATTTTACATGAACAGGAATTATGAAGATTTTGTTAGGCCTACAGATATTCTCCTCATAAACAAACAGTTCTTTCCAACTGTTACAAAAGCATTTTCATTCTGTGATTGTGAGACAACTTTTTATTGGAAAAACTGTTGTCAAAAACTCTCAACAGAACCGAACAACTAAAATTGGAGGGTTTCCTTCTACTTTTATCAATAATCTGTTTACTGTACTCTTGCTAATGTCATTAGGAAATACTACAAGGCATTTTTACTGAAATAAGGATTTGGATGTTGTATTTACAGTTTTGACACACTGTGTGAAAGCATTTGAAAATAAGCCATCAAAGATATATTGTTTTGTTGCTGTGTGTATCCTGTGTGTAAAGGAAATGTTGGCATTTTAGAAATGCATTCATTGACTACTAATTGTGTGAAAAAGGCATGTAATGTGTCAACTGCATGGCCATGGAAAGCCCTTGCTGTGTTAACCGTGTTACAGTTTTTGCCTACCCCAGGTGAAAAACCTATATACTTAAAGTGTACTTTTTTTGACCGTACTTAGTACAAAGTGTACTATTTTCGGCGATTTAAAGTGCGCTTCATTGCACTATTAGTGCGCTGAAGCACTACTAAAGCAGTACTTCAGCACACTTGCAGCACACTGAGGATGCTAAATTGGCACCGCTTTTGGACAACTTTAAGTGCACTACAAGCATACTTTTGAAAGTATGCTCCAAACACGCTTTTCATGCATTCGTATGGCATTAATAGTGTGCTTGAGTACACTTCTGTAACATTTTATTGTTACTAGAAGTACAATAAAAGTATATTAACTTCATGCTTCTTTGGACTACATTGGAACATTTTAAGTATGTAAAAAGTATATCATATTAAGTATTGTAAATATATAACATGTATGCTTGAAGTATATTTACAGTACACTCCCAAGTACAACGAGTAATATAAATGTAATACTACAATCCATGCTTGTTCTCAGAGCTTGTACATTACACACAGCCACATGTCACAGTATTGATACAGTAAGCATGCCTAGCACGACTGACATTTACAATCATTGCATTGTTACAGAGATTTCAGATACACATTTCACTTTGTTTCATTCTTGTTCCACCTTCCTGACGTTGATCATTTGAATTGATCACGAATGGTGACCCTTGATTCTTTGTTCTAGTTCCAACTTACCTCTCACCATGATATCATGGGAAGCGTGAGTCTATATATACCAGAACATATAAGTGACCATCATAATGACGGTGGGAACATGGCCATTTTTTGTGTACCACTTTAAAATGTTAAAACTCCTACAATAAATGCAGAATATAACAATGAGTAATATTTTCATGCAAACCAAAGATATTCCTTAGACGTAAATGGATTTCTGTTTGAGAAATGTAGCTCCAAGAAGTGCATTGCATGATGGTACATGCATGATGATGCATGATGGGTAAATGCACTTTGTGTAAGCACACTTTGAATATATTTGGATGAAGCACAATCATGGTGCACTTACAAAAAGTATACTTCCAATATGTTAAAGTGATTTACTTTAAAGCGCACTATAGAAAATCACACTTCGAAGTCACTTGGGTGAAGTATAATCGAAGTGCACTTAAAAAAAGTGCAATTGCAATATGTTATTAAAAAATACACTTTTAGTAAGTTCACTATTAGAACACTATTAGTATATTCCTCTAAATACACTTTAGCCAAACATCTTCTAAGTGCACTTTATGTATGGTTCGCAAAGTGTACTTTCTTTGAGAGCAACTTAATTACATCTAATTTTAAGTACACTTTAAATAAGCATATTGTAAACATACTTTTTCTTAGCACAAAAAGTGTGAGTGCGCTTTTAACATACTAAGTACACTTCAGTCGTGCTTTTATTGTACTAAATTGAACCACTTTTTCACCTGGGACTGCTTAAACACTATAGGCAGATGCTTAAACCAAAGTAGCATATCGTTAAGTTGTTGGTGCATAACTTAAACACTTATTGCTTGACTTTAAACAAAAGTCAAACATTACACTTTCGTACCAGTTTAGCAAGGCACTTGCTCCTTTACGCAACACACAGACTCCAGCTGTCTACACACAATTTCATACACAAGACACTTTGTTCAAAAGTAAAATCTCAGAGTGTCATTGTGAAAACACATCTGTTAAAAAAACAAAACACACTGATGTATGACAAGATTTAGGCACAAACAATAAAACACATGCTTTCAAAATTGAACACTATTCTGCCATGTTACAAAGTTGCATGCTTTATATTACATTGCATTTGTTTTATTTTGCATTAATTTGTTTTACTTTGATTGCTTGTGTGCTAAACAAGGCGAATAGCACAATGGTTCTAAAGTGTAGAATATGGAGTATGGCATTGACTGACTCACGTACTGTGAAACCTAGCCTGATACATGCCGCCAAGAGTAGCCTTTTGTTTTCATCATCACATGTTGGGTAATGTGAATATGATAGTTTGTAGAAATAGTGTCATTTTCAGAACACAACCAAGCAAGCACTTGAGCAAACTGACTGAACATGATTTAATTTTGATGATGTCATGTAGATGTCAGCTGCATAGTGTGTCTGTGGAAATGTATTGTATTTCATGAATACCTCATACCTCATAACCAAACAAAGTAGCCTATATTGACTATGATTGTCATTACAGCATGTTGACGTAACCCCATATTTATATCATATTTAGATGTTTGAAAATTTGTGAATATAACCAATACACAAAAAGGTACATAAGCTCACCTACACACTGTTGTATTTAGAGTGATGCACTGTTTGAGATATATTTTGCTTCGGTTTAATGTCCTGTACTGTAAGGTGCAGCTTTGTAATGTACAGTATTGAATTTTGGGGTCTTGTGAAAATGTACATTCTGTGAGACTGAATAGACTGCTCCAAAAAGAAAGACTGCTGTGTTTTGTATAAAGCAGACAACTGTTTTAAAGTTGATCTAATTTGTTTTCTCATTTGGTGCTTTTGTGTGTCTTTTGACATGAAAGTGAGGTTTTGACAAAAGATTGTAAGGTTTTTATGGCAATGTTTATGCTTTTATAGCAGAGCTTCATGTTGCCATATATGTGAAGGGTTTATCTCCAAGTGTTGAGAGTAATTGGCTTGTGTGTAGAGTTTTGACTCTATGAGCCAATTTTTGCAAATTGTGTGCAAGCAGTCGGCAAAAACTGTAAGAGTTTTGCAAATGTTGCTGAGGATTGGACAAAAGCTTGTTAGCAATTGAAAAAAACTGTAATTCATGTCGCTCTGTATATTCATTAGGTAAACAATCTTTTTATGGAGTGCTAAACGTGTGAAATGCTGATTAATGATTGGGAATGGAGTCCGTAAGCACATTAGCCACATCCAGGGAGTGTTGCATGGGGGATAGGAAGGGAGGCCGCAGGGGGATCAGTATCTGAGTTTAGGCACAGAAGAGGAGGGGACGCAATCAGAGATTCTTTAAGTATATAGAGATATGCCAACATAATAGGTTGCTATGGGCACCTAACATGACCAGGTTCCGGTCTTCCTAAAGGGGCGTGTCATAATACTCCTACTAGCATTGAATAGAACAGTCCTTAGGTCTTCCTAGGTCTGCCTAAAGGGGGATTCCCCCCCTCCCCCTTCCAATAATAGAACCCGGAAACAATGGGCCAATGGAACCTCTCTTTCTCTACTCTCTCTGGACGCAATCTTGAAGACTCAGGTGAGGATGAACTCAAACACACATGCAACTGCAGGTACACATACTGTATACATGCAGGCACGCACGCTCACACACACACACGACACACGACACGCACACACGCACACGCACACGCACACGCACACGCACACACACACACACACACACACACAGCTGATGCCAAGTTTGGTGGTAGAATGTCAGCAGACCTCTCAATGTCGGATGAAAGGTAAACCGGATGAAAGGAACACCAGGGTGAACAGGAGCTATGATCTTGTTTTCATTTTTAAATATTTCTTTTATAGTCCTGGGTCTTTTGGACCCGGACACCTTCTGTGTAACAAAAACATGAGCACCTTACATGGATTACATTTTCACACCCACCCAACCACCCACACACACTCATACATTCAGTCATCAACAGATAGACCACTTTGACTAATGATCTAGCATCCTCTTAACCTTTTCATAACTCTCTCTCTCTCTGTCTGTATGTGCATATGTGCGCAGGGCTCTAAATTAACTTTTTCCACCACCAGCCAATTTGGCTAGTGGACATTTTTTCTTACCAGCCAAACAGAAGTTCAACTAGCCATTTTTTTTTTTAAATCTCACCGAAATAAACTATGCGTCAGGCTAGTTACTTTTTTAAAATTATGGTCATTTTGTTCAACTATTTCTACAACACAGATACACTATAGGCCTGCATACTATATGCCTAATAAGCATATTATAGGCTATATATTTTTTCATTATTTTTTAACGTCTGCTTTATTTTTTACTTGTATTACTTAGGCCTAATTAATTTGATTAGTTTTTTGTTCAATTCCTCTGAAAACAGCTGAATCACATCACACAAGCCACACACATAACAGACCTTTAACCTACAGTAACCAAGCCGCCAAACACTACAAAACCTCACATGCGCACACCCCAAAGAAGGAGAAGAGATGAGAGGAAAAGGAGAGGAGAGAGGAGGAGCTCTTCTCTACCATGCGCAACAAAATGACAAGAAGCCTAGTTTAACTAAAAGTCATATCACGGGAATCTTCGCTTCCTTTGTTTCTTCCACAGCTTCGTCGTTGGTTGCTTTTTTTTTCTTCTTCCCGAACTCGGAACATTTCAGAAGACAACTGAACTGACAGCTACGCTCACACTACTCTGACAGTCAGCTCTCCTCCTCTGCGCTTGTCGCCATTTCGTTCCACAACCACTCCTTTTTAACGTCAAGTATTACGGTTACAATTACTAGCATTCACCAACACACAGAACCTCTAACCCCCGCCACATTCTCATCACTCGCACAAAACATAGGCTACAGAACAGAAGTAGCTATATGCACAATCTGCGTTAGTCCTGTTATTGAAGCGGTCAGGGCCTTGCTGCTTCAAAAAGGCAGCCTGTTACAGCAAGGTTCATGCTAGTAATAATAGCAGTAGTGACGTTAAAAAGGTTGTAGCGAAAGCGACGAGAGCATAGGAGGAGAGCTGCCTGTCAGAATAGTGTGAGCGTAGCTGACAGAAGGCTGGTCGTCTGAAATGTTTTCAATCCTGGCGCGCGCAACAGCATGGAGTTGCCGCTCGCTGCACTGGAAAGCCCACGGTGGGAGGCTACGTCGTGACGCTAGTGTCCATGGGTAATGTAGGAAATCTCGCCGTCTAACGTTCGTCATAGCAGCGGTTTACCGTTCATAATTTACTGTACTCGGGCGCTACTAGCCAAATTGGCGGGTAGGTATTTTTTTCTACTAGCCAAAATTAATTTTCACCCGTGTTTGGCGGGTTGGCGTGTGTTAATTTAGAGCCCTGTATGTGCGTACCTGCTTGTCTACATGCATGCGTGCGTGTGTGTGTGTGTGTGTCTGTGTCTGTGTGTGTGTGTTTGTGTCTGTGTGTGTGTGTCTGTGTATGTGTATGTGTCTGTGTGTCTCTGTGTGTCTGTGTCTACAGGTATTTGTTACGACTGCTTCAGCAGAATGAAATTCTCAGCACCAAGGTCAGCACCCTGCAGTGGCTCATTCAACCCACCCACAGGCCCGGAAATGCAACTGAATACAGAGGAAGTGTGTGTAGTCTGCCTGTGCATATGTGTGCTCACGTGTGTGTGTTCTGTGTGGGCGTGTGCGTGTGCAGCCCCGCCGACAGGGGGGGACAAAAGGGCTTTTTGTCCCGGGCCCAGGGATAGGGGGGCCCAGAACTGGGCCCTCATTAAGTTTGTGATTAATGGTTCCATTTCATTTCAAAATAAGTCGGTCTTTGAGAGAGGGAGAATGCGCTATATTTGCATTAAATAAATTATGCAGATATTTTGCCTTTCCTGTCTTTAAAAAGGGATCAAGAACTCGCACCTCCCCCCACCCCCAGTGCACAAATGGTTTGGTCGGTCATTACGAGAAAGAAAAAAACGTCTTCAACTTAAACGCGGCTCGTGCCAATTTGCCAAGGTGTCTGAAGACGCAGTCGTTCAAACCAGGAGGGCAGAAAGTGAAGGAAAGGAGAAAATAGAGGAAGACACCAGAAGCCCCAGGAATTCAGTAAAATATTCTTCAGATGATGCAGGTACTAATAACAGGCAGAGGACACAAACAAAGCAAAAGTTTCCCTTCATAAACAGACACGCACTGCACTGCAGCATTCATGTCAGTCACACTGATAAACACAATAGAAAACGGGCATCGGATCATTTTATAACAGCTTAGTAAAATTGTGTTTCAAATCTGACCATCAGTGACCTTAGCTAAGAATATGCACATTAGCCCGGGATCATACCGTGATGAGAAGTTGCGTCGCGCGCAGGGAGGAGGAAGGCTGGAGGAAGGGGGGCCCATTGATGTTTTTTTGTCCCGGGCCCAGCCAAACCTGTCAGCGGCCCTGTGCGTGTGTGTCCGTCTGTGTACGTCATTGTAGTGTCAGGGCACGTGCAAAGACTAATGTAATTCTCAGCAGCTCACACCACTTTATTTATTTCTTTCCTCTACACTATTTTCTCACAAGGTTTTCTTTTTTCCTCTCAGTACTTTTGTCATGGCCAAAACAGTTATGAAGCAATGGGCACTTCCTGTTTGTTGCGCTCCAACAGGAAACACTAGTGTAGTGATCTGCAACACAATCATGCTAAGTTATTGTAGTCTAAAACATACACAAGTGTTAAGCCTGTGGTAACTAACATAAGCCTGTGACACAAACACACCAAAAGCGAATAGAATGACATCGGCGACAGAAGTAATTGGCTTTGTATGAGACAAAGGCGATTTAGGCGACAAGAGGCGATTTGAGTGTCTGGAGCGATAGTTTGAATTTGAACTTCAGTGAACATTGTGCAAATGAGCTATGATGCAGTTCGGCGACAGCCGCCACAGCCAATTGAAATGTCAGAGTACTTGCATCCTGCTGTTAACAGTGGTGTCTGCTTTTAATTTCCCAAAATGTTCCAAAATGGATATACCTGTACATCATTTTGCAACAAAGCTCTTCAAAATGTAGGCAGTCCAGGGCCCAGCAAGAGAGGGGCTCAAAATTGGGTCATCATTACATCATGCAGAGTATTGGGTGGGGTCCTTTTACGTAGATGTGTTTGTCCTGGGCCCAGCCAAAGCTGTAAACGGCCCTGAATGTCTGCTATTTACTTCCATACAGATTAATCTCCTTTGGGATCAATACAGTATCTCCTACGTAGTAAGACTTAACAACTGAAATAGCATAACTATTTGCCTAACTGTTTGTCTACCTGAAACGACCAAAGCGAATAAGTAGCTGGGGTTTTTGAAGAAGCTTTGTCAGGAATTTCGCTTTATTCACTTTGAGTGTGATATTGACATGTTTTTTTTAACTAGTCACAGGCTTGTCAATTCAGGACAATTAGACTAGAAGATACAAACGTTCCAATTGGGTTTCACAGAACCATGGCATAGCTCATTACCATAATATTAGTGACTTTTATCTCAAAAAAATGTGCTATCGTCACCCTGTCACAGTTTGTCTCGCGCCTCCGGTGAATTTGCTTCGGTAGGTCAATTTGCTGACCCCCCACAGAGAAATAATGACTTCGGTCGCTCTGGTCGTTTCTCCTGTACATGTACAGTAAGGAACCACTGGAGAAATAATCATATGGAAGCCAACCTTGATGAAACCCATGCCACACAAAGCCATCTCAGGCCACCATTCTCTGTTAAAGGACCAGTGCTCACACTACCCTCGACTTGTCAGTACCTGAGATTTTTTCTTCTTCTTCTTCAGCCGTTTCCGAGACCCTGGCCATTGTAATGGGGGCAGCGCTTTGTTTACATGTCAAAAAAACATTTTTATTTATTCTCAAAAACATCCAAAAGGTAAAACATCAGCAGACTAGCAAACAGCGGTACCTTTTGGGAAAATATTTGGAGTAGGCCTATGTTATATTTTTTAAAAATGTAAACAAACGCTGCCCCCATTAGAATTGCTCATATCTCGGAAAGGGCTCAGCCGAAAAATGTGGCATCACAGGGTACTGACAAGCCAAGGGTAGTGTGAGCAATACAACAGCATATTGAAATTGACTGAACTGGTCCTTTAACCCCTCGAGACATGACATTCAACTAAGCTCAGACCCTGGTTGACGCTTGGGTGAAAACGGAAGTGCTGTGAACAGAGAAGCCGACGCGGTGGGGGAGAAAAGGATCCGTTCTCCTGGGCCCATGGAGAGAAGTGGCTCAGAATTGGGTCCCCATTACATTGTAGCCTATCTATTGGGTGGGGTAGCCTGGCAACGCCATTCTATGTAGTCTACTCTACCCAAAGATTTTGGCGCCGCACATCATCTGGCAAAAGCCTTCAGCTCGGTTCTCAGTGTTTAGCCAATCAGCACACAGTTGAGATTGGTGACACAGAGCTCACCCTCGAAGTCCGTTACTATATTCACACTTTTGTTTTGTTACAGTTTTTTGCAATTGCTAACAAGCTTTTGTCCAATCCTCAGTGACATTTGCAAAACTCTTAACACAGTTAACACACCAAGGGCTTTCCACGTCCATGCAGTTCACACATTACATGCCTTTTTCACACAATTAGCAGTCAATGAATGCATTTCTAAAATGCTAACATTTCCTTTACACACAGGATAACCACAGCAAAAAAACAATGTATCTTTTATTGCTTATTTTCAAATGCTATCACACAGTGTGTCAAAACTGGAAATACAACATCCAAATCCTTATTTCAGTAAAAAAAAATACCTTTGCATGACATAAGCAAGAGTACAGTAAACAAATTATTGATAAAAGTTGAAGAAAACCCTCCAATTTTAGTTGTTCGGTTCTGTTGACAGTTTTTACAGTAAAAAGTTGTCTCACAATCACAGAATGAAAATGCTTTTGTAACAGTTGGAAAGCATGTAAGCTTACCGAACCATGCTTAGAAATTGTATTTATCACTCTGTCAACACATCTGCCGAAATTACGGTAAATACAGTAAACGTCTGAAGTCAATGCTGTCCATGAAGTCATGATTTGGAAATACATAAAAAGGTATTATAGATTCAATAATTTCAGGGCCGGTTCTAGTCCATTTGCTCTTAGGAAGCACCCCGTTCCTTTTGTGGATTTTCAAAATTCACATCTGTAAGCATAGTGTCTTCAATTTGATCTAAGATCCAGTGTTGCCAGATTGGGCGGGTGCCCACCCAATTGGGCTACTTTGGACAAGCGTCTGCGGGTAAAAACTGGAAAAATTGGCCATTTGCCGTTTTTTTCAGCCGTTTTGGGCCCATAGAAGTCTATGTAGTTTGTTGAATTTGGGCGGGATTTTGCGCATTTTGGCGGTTTTTCAGAGCATTTTGGGCGGGATTTGGTCAGACACATCTGGCAACACTGCTAAGATCTGTGGTACCTATACTGAGTGGCCATGAATACCATTGACAGCATTGTCAGTGTAAGGTTTACTGTATTGTTTTATGTATTTTGTGTGACATTCTAATTCTGTGTGGACTTTTAGGCTTTATCCTCCCAAGATATTTGGTGCCCTAGGCAACCGTCTTGTTTCTGCTTTTATATGTATTTGTTTCATGATATTTTGCTCACTGTAAGTAACATTGCAAAACTTTGTATGTTCTATCATACTATAAACAGTATTTCTACTGTACCTCCTGTAGTCAACAGTAAAAAATGCTTCATACCGGAATCATCTTGAATGTCAACAACACATGAGGTCAGAGTCCTGTTGCCTTTGGAAATTTAGTGCAAACAGTGAATTGCATGATTTGAATGCATGCAATAGGCTACCTGTAAAACTGAAACGTAAAAGTCTATGCAGCTTCTGTAATGTTGACAATATCCAGTGTTTTGAAGTCTTGTGTAATTTGATTGACTCAATGTACCTTGTGAAATGAAAACAAGTGTTATTGTTAGACAGACGTATTTCATTTTGAGCCATGTTTCTAGTGTTTTGGTAAAGTGGGTGTGTACAGAAAACAATGTGTTCTATTTTGAAATGAGTACTTTGTGTATATTTAACAGTGTGTGCTTTTGAGAAGAAAATTAACTGTTTGGTCAATTATGTCTGGTAGGTGGTTGTCTGTGTTAAGAGTTTAGAAAAAGTATCCATAGTATGGGCAAGTGATTGTTAGCAATTGAAAAAAACTGTGTATTTGTATGCTTCTGTGACGCTATATGGTAACAGTCATACTAATAAAGCACAATATGTGTTTTAATTTGAATTTGGAACTCCTATGAATTTAAATGGCAGAGTAAGATCAGACCATCTCGCCCAGGCTATGGGTGGGGGGCCATTTCAGATTGCTTTTTTTCTGGGCCTGGCCAAAGGTGTCAGCGGCCCTAGCTATAACGGTATCTGTGTGCGGTTTGAACTTTCACTACAGTATGTCAGAGTAATGCATGTATGGATGACATGCAGCTGTTTTGACAGGCAGTGTATGCTATTGACGACTTCATGGGTGTGCTTGTTTATATGTGGGTTGTTCTGAAGAGGGAGCACATATAATCCATAACTTACAGGCCTACAGGGAACACTAGACTGCTAACAAACGTGTGTGTGTGTGTGTGTGTGTGTGTGTGTGTGTGTGTGTGTGTGTGTGTGTGTGTGTGTGTGTGTGTGTGTGTGTGTAATTGAATGTGTGTGTGTGTGTGTGTGTGTGTGTGTGTGTGTGTGTGTGTGTGTGTGTGTGTGTGTGCGTAATTGAATGTGTGTGTGTGTGTGCGTGCGTGTGTGTGTGTGTGTGTGTGTGTGTGTGTGTGTGTGTGTGTGTGTGTGTGTGTGTGTGTGTGTGTGTGTGTGTGTAATTGAATGTGTGTGTGTGTGTGTGTGTGTGTGTGTGTGTGTGTATGTGTGTGTGTGTGTGTGTGTATGTGTTTGTATGCATGTGGGCGTTCATGTGTGTGTGTGTGCGCGCGTGTGTATGTGTGTGTCAGTGAGTGCAATTACGGAGTACAATGTCAAATCATTTCACTCAACATCAATGACAAGCTCTGGCCTCAAGCATCCAAGATGTGTGCAACCATGGTAACTGCCATACAGCAGGCTGCTGCTGCTCTGTAGTCGGAGCTTGGAGACAGGAAGTCAGTCAGGCTCAATGCTGCTGCTCTACAGGGCTGTTTCGAGGTATTTGTGGGGCCTGGGCAAAGACGGGCAAGAGGCCCCTTTTCTTCCTCTTCAAACTATTGGAGAGGGATTTTGAAAGCAGGAGGCCAATCACTGCCCTTTTCGGTCGTTGAATTTAGGGAGATGTTGCCACACTCCTAAGGTTGCCATTGCTGTTATTTGAATACAACTACATAGCAAGTCATTGCTAGGAGGGATGTCTTTTAGCTAGGGGCCCGAGGCAGTTGCCTAGTTTGTTCACATGGTTGTGGCAGGCTTACTGCTACTGTGTCTAAGCAAGAGTTTGTCTTGCTTTTCACTAATTTCTTATTGAAAAAGGTAACTACAAATATTGCAGCGCTTACTCACAAATCCAAATGAATTAAAACAATTTTCAGAACAACAACCAAGGATCTGGTCTGTTACGTGCTACAAATTGTTGTGGCAGATTTGCTGTTTTTTTGCCTTTCAGTGTGTCTGCAACAACATGTAATGCTATGTATAGCATACCAACAGCTGAATCCAATGGTACAATGTCAGTAGGCTAAATATTTTAAACACACGTTGTTACACTGTTATGTATCATACCAATGAAATGGTAAAAATAAAGAAGCAGGGATGCAAGAGGCATATGTTGAACAGAGGACACATGCACAGGATGTAGGCTACAGTAGTCTCAAACAGGGCTTCCCCTAACACACACACACACACACGCACACGCACACGCACACGCACACGCACACGCACACGCACACACACAGACACGCACACACACACACACACACACACACACACACACACACACACACACACACACACACACACACACACACACACACACACACACACACACAGACACGCACGCAAGCATGCACACACACACACACACAGGCACGCAAGCACGCACACACACACACACACACACACACACACACACACACACACACACACACACACACACACTTACTGTGATTGTGTGTGTCAGCATTAGAGTCTTTGCCTCTCAGTTTGTTTCAACAGCTTGTCAGAAATGTCTCAGCATCTAGCAAACCAAAAGTACAACAGTCAGGGGCATCAGAAACACAGTATTTGTTGATGGTTCTAAAACAAAGGGAGAGAGAAAGAGACTACGATTATGATTGACATTTGTGTTACTGTTTCAGTGCGTCCACTGAAAGGATCCAGTCGGAGAGAGACAAAAGATGACACCGAAATTAAACTCCCAATATGGGCTGGTCTAGTTGAAGACATGCTCGGCTTGCTGTGTGTCAGATAGCTGTCTTATGGTGGAGAGGCCCCAGGCCACTAGGGCCTATATACAATACATCACTTGGAACACTTTAAAATGGATGTGCGAATGAGTGTATGTGGATATGTGGAGATGTGGGTGTGTAAGAGGCAGACAAAAAGCAGAGAGAGACAAGAAGAAGAAGAAGAAGAAGAAGAAGAAGAAGAAGAAGAAGAAGAAAGAGAAAGAGGGAGGGGCAGAGAGAGATCGATAAAGACAAAGAGGGGGTGGAAAGAATATGGAAAGGGAGAGATGTTGAAACATTCTGCGCAAATGATTGCAAATAAGTTTGATGTAGTCTGCAATACAGTTTGTGGGAAGAATTAATAGGCAGGTGAACCAATGGTGACCAATATATACCTAGGCCTACTATATGTTACGTAAAATATAGCCTACTGTACATTATTCCTTTTTATTATATGGTGTGACGTCATCGGTCGAATGCTCCATTCATTTCAACGGGGCTCCCCAACGTTCGCACGTCTGTTATTTTTCGATAACGGACGGGTTGGTCCATAACAGACCGCTGTCAATGGCAACAAGACGTTTCACTGCTAAAGCGACTTTTCAACAATCAGCTGCTGTGATAGACAACACCTGTTGTCCTGGCTACCTAGCTGTTGCCTAGCGGTGTTCCACAACGGCACTGTTTTGTTTTGCGCAGCAACAATCTTAACATTAAATAGGCCTAAAGAAATGTCCCCGCCATGTGTGAATCATTTAAGTATATCCATATAATAAGCGGGTTAACTTTCGGCGAGTCGGTCGCTTTGTGGAATAGCAGCACTTCAGAGAGAACAAGACCCCTCCGCTCCGCGTCGGGGTCTAAAGATTCTCTCTGTCGTG
>NC_085862.1:17216126-17223626 GCF_034702125.1 Engraulis encrasicolus | reverse complement strand
CCTATCGGGTGCATTCTCGGGCAATTGCCCAGTCGGCCCGCACCTAGGACCACCCCTGCCTCTACCATCCCCATCTCTCTAACACCCCCATCCCTCTCTCCCTCCAGCCCTCTATCCATCCCTGCCATTCCTCCAGTCCTCCATCTCTATCCTCCCTAACTCATTCCCTCTCTCCCACCCTTCAACCATTCCTCCCTCCCTCCCTTCCTCCATCATTCACTCCCTCCCACTATCCCAACCATCCCCCCATCTCCTCTTCCCTCGCTCTATCCATTCCACCAGCCTTCTTTCCATCTCCCTCTCCATCTCCCTTCATCCATTCAACCACTCTTTTTCCCCATCTCTTTCCCTCGCTCCATGGAGACTCCTGTCATGGCTGATGGCCTGCATTTGACAAGATTGCGAGTTGTAGATCTGCGCTCTCAGCAGCTGGTTAACATCAGTCGGGAAATCGCCTCCCTGGGTTGAAGCCCTCCAATTAGCACGGGCAGCCCACGGAGCGGCACTGTTAGCCAGCATAGCATAGCATACATCCGTATACCTGCGCTGCTTGACAGCTTCCCCGGTGGAGGCCCTGCTCATAGATTATTAGGCAGGATTTCCTTGAAAAAGGGTGCAGCGTGATGTGATGTGATGTGTGGTGTTGTGTGGTGTACAGTGCTGCAGAGCGGCGCGTGCAGCTTTCATCGCTATTTCCCTGCATAAGCACGTATTACAGGCTACTGTCACGCGTTAGCGCGCTAGCCCGGCGTGACGGCAATAAATCATATACCCAAAAGGTGCCCCACGTCATATGAGAACTAATAGTTTTATCGCATCGATCAATTGCGGGCAGAGGCCCGTGAAATAATGCAGATCCTTTCTTCTTTCTTTCTCCCTCTTCCTCGCTTCCATTCTGTTTTTGAGACATAATGGGCATTGATCAAATGCAGGTCTGCCCGTTTCACGGAGGTGGTGGATGTGGTGTGTGTGTCTGTGTGTGTGTGTGTGTGTGTGTGTGTGTGTGTGTGTGTGTGTGTGTGTGTGTGTGTGTGTGTGTGTGTGTGTGTGTGTGTGTGTGTGTGTGTCTGTGTCTGTGTGTGTTTGTGTGTATTTGATGTGTGGAGTAGGAGTGTGTGTGTGTGTGTGTGTGTGTGTGTGTGTGTGTGTGTGTGTGTGTGTGTGTGTGTGTGTGTGTGTGTGTGTGTGTGTGTGTGTGTGTGTGTGTGTGTGTGTGTGCGCGCGTGTGGTGCGAATTGATCCGAGATGCCCTTAATTGGAGTGTGTGTGTGTGTGTACTTGTGTGTGTGTGTGTGGGTGCACGCTGGCATCGATTCCCACTCGTGCGGATTCCCGCTCCGCTGATTCCCTGCCTGACTGTGTGTGTGTTTTTTTCCCCTTTCTTGCCTTACTTGGAAGTAGTTCAAGGTCTTGCAGTCGGCAAGCTGTCTTCATCCATGGCTACAGAACTGCTACTGCTTCTTCACCATTGCCTTTTTTCCTATTAAGCTTTCAATGCCACACTTAGAACAAATCATTCTCACCGATACCTTACTAATGCATCCTGTTTTTTTTTAACTGCTTTTAAAGGTACAGTATGCAATGATTTTGGAAGTCTATTTTGAGAATTCATGCTGCCTATTTACAAATATGGCCTTTTTCGGGAATGTTTGCCACCACCATCAGATTGTTAGTATTTATTATGAGGAAGTTGCACATTTCATACATGAAAACGGGGATCTTCTCCATATACGCCATTTAGAATGTCCACAAATTGACATTTTTAGGTGCAAAACGTGGGCTACTGCACTTTGGTCATACTTGTAAATATTGGTACAGTATATTACTTTTCAAATTTGGCAATAAGCAAAAGAGTTTCAATAAGCAGCAACATTTAAAATAGGCCTAACTATATTATTTTCAAAATTGTCCAAATTACAGAACTCTTCTATTATATTCCTAGTTGCAACTTTTCTTATGTCATACTTTTTAGACCTTAACTATTTCATAATAAAAATCGCAACTGGGAATAGAAAGTGCTTATGAAGGAGTCTGCATGCTTCATCCATCACTTCATAGCTGATGCTACCATTACTACTGCCAGTTTCTATCAAACTATTGCTAACTATTATTATACACACAACATGCCTATAGACCCCTTTAGAGTTTGTAAACAGGTATGACGTAATTTGGCTGCGTGCACACCGCTGCCTCAAAATCGCCCATGCTCCGTTCACTTGTACAGAGACTGGACAGGTGTTTTTTTTTCTAAATAAGATAACGGAAGCTCGCGCTAACCTCAGATATGCAGTGGGCACCACGGACACGGGTATTCCTGGCGATGTTATCAGTCCAGTCAGTAGTTTAATGTCTTGGAACAACAAACATCTCCTATGCTTCTGGAACAGCCTCTTCCCTCTCAAAATAGCATAACAAGTGTGCTTTTCGGAATCTCAATTTTTTGTCAACATACACGCTTCAGAACGGCAGTTTTTTCTCTCTTTAGTGTCTGTACTGTCACCCAGTATTACAGGCAGCCTCATCACTCCCGATTTTACCCATGCCTGCAGTTCTCCTGGCCGCTGTCGAGACACGGCTGTGAGCGCAGCAGCCCGTTCTTTCTGAACGGAGTCTGCACTCCCCCTAGAGTGCAGTACCACCCAGAAAAGCGGAGTCTCTCGTAATATCCTTACAATATCTCTGGTGTGTTTGAGTCAACGATGCGCACGCATTCATGAGGACGTCGACTCTGAACGGGTCTATCCCTCACTAACATTTGTGTTGCTTTCTACAGCAGTACGGCTCAAAGTTGTCCAAATGACTCAAAATTACCTCTATTTGTAATTTTGTCTGCATTCTTCATCCATAGCTCATGAACTGCTGCTGCCGCCATTACCACTTCCACTGTTTCTATCAGACTATTGCTGCTTTATATGCTCAATATTGCTTTACCAACATTTGTGTTGTCATGCTTTTTACGGCAATGTTTTTTTTTTTGTCAAAAATGTCTCTATTATTTTTCTATACTATTCCCTGCTGCAGTTTCGCTGGTGCAGTAAGCATGTAGGAAAACTAGTTGGGTATAATGCCTCACATTGTGCACTACTTCACGGCATAGCTTCCTCTAGCTTTGTTGTGTAATCTCACTCATACGGTACAACATAATCCCACTAACAGGACGGTCTTGAAGACATAGGAAATAATGATGGACAACATTACAGGTGTATTAGTCATTTCTGTTTCTGTATTTGTAATTACAGCACAATGCTCAACAGCGGGTCACGTCACCTGACAGGTAATTGTGTTTTTTTGTCTAAGCCCCTGACAGACAGGCAGTGTGATGGGCCTTATCTGCTCCTCAGTGAAACACTAGGTAATTATTTTGTTGGTAATTGGTGAATGTGGCAGCAGAGACGGTTTTACCAAGAAGCAGGCTAGGCAGTTATCTAGGGCCCCACAATTTTGCCCATTGTAGGGGGCCTCACAACAGTCGGCCCCACCATGGTAAATACCATTGAAAGTAATTCAAAAGGGGCCCCATGTCTATATTTTGCCTAGGGCCCCTAAATGGGTAGCACCGCTGCTGTGCGGTAGGCCAGCTGTGCTGTTTGGGAAGGCTGCCAGCGGTGCTAAGTTGTGGCAATGCAACACGGTACACACTCTAATCCTATATTACCGTAAGGTGGACCTCTCCTCTCTCTCCTGTTCTGTCTCAATGCATCATTTTGGTTTACATTGTGCAACAGCAAAATATTTTGTATTTTCTGTGACAGTACCTTCAAATGTACACAACGACACAATCTGGAGAAGGGACACGTTGCACGCGTATGCACACGCACACGCACACGCACACGCACACGCACACGCACACGCACACGCACACGCATACACATACACAAACACAAACACACACACACTAAAGCAAAGAACAAGATGTTATGTTCCAGCGCATCTACGTGTACATTACACACGCAAACACACACATACACATACACACAGAGGCAAAGACCAAAATGAACCAGTGCACAACATTTACGTGCCCACATGCACGTGGCGCACACGCACGGATGCATGCACGGATGCACGCACGCATGCACGCACACACACACACACACACAGTAAGGAACAAGATGTTATGTATCAGTGAACCTGCAGTTACACAGGCAGGCAATTTCCATTTCTGTCTCCATGTTGTTATTTAGTGAAGTTATGTGTAAAGTGTTGTATCAATTTGCTGTGAAAATGTGAAATAGCGTCTCCATGGAGACTGTATAAACACATCAACAAGCCCTGAGAGACCTGTCTATTTGACAACCAGGTACACTCACACACAAACATAAGTGTTTGTGCGCGCACGCACGCACGCACGCACAGTCAACAACAAAGAAACGAACACAACCACACCTTTGCCAAACCCACTTTCACCCCCCCCCCAAAACACACACACACACACACACACACACACACACACACACACACACGCGCACACACACACACACACACACACACACACACACACACACAACACACACACACACACACACACACACACACACACACACACACACACACACACACACACACACACACACACACACACACACACACACAGTGGATGTTGAAAAATGCATGCACCTGCTGCAATACAAGTACATGTTCCAATATAAACTTTACTCATACAGAGCAAGCAGAGTAAACCAAGAGGGAATACAGCTTATTTACTATTTATGCTGCACTACTAAATACAGTACACTGCTGTTGTGCATTACAGCAAAATTGCACCACACACACACTGTTTATGAGACTAAAATATATATATTTTAAGTCATTTAGAGATAGACCGACTGACCGACCGGCAGGTAGACAGACAGATAGACAGGTAGAGATAGATAGACAGATAGACAGATAGATAGACAGACAGACAGACAGACAGACAGACAGACAGACAGACAGACAGACAGACAGACAGACAGACAGACAGACAGACAGATAGATAGATAGATAGATAGATAGATAGATAGATAGATAGATAGATAGATAGATAGATAGATAGATAGATACCTGTAGACAGACAGACAGACAGACAGACAATAAAAGCGGTAGATAGGCTTGATAACAGCAAGCATAGGCATCATTTCTACCTCTCTGCCATCGTTATTTACATTTGGAAGATTTGGTTAGTCAACACCAAATGAAGAGGCTATGCAGCCGCTGTCTTCCATAAGCATAGAAATCAAACACAATCAGGCCTGATGCTGTGCTAACATTACAAGAGGGAAGATGAAGAAAAAAGATACAAAAACGAGAGAGAGAGAGCGAGAGCGAGAGAGAGAGAGAGAGAGAGAGAGAGAGAGTCAGGAAATGATAGAGAAGAGGGAGAGCGAGGCAGGGGGAGACAGGGAGGCACATATAGTGGGAAATGGGAAACGAGTGATGTGGCCACGAGTGATGTGGCCAACACATAGGATGCACAGTGAACCAGTCTCACAGTAAATTCTGCAGTGCTCATTCAACACTTATAGGGTTGATTTGACCTTATTTGGACATAAATGAACTCTTTAAGTGTGGAATTGACACCACAAAATTTACTGTGTACAGTGTAATCGGTACCTCAAGTCAGTCACATTCTTCCTTCTGGTTAGGATGGAATTCAAGCCTACGTAACACTTTGTTTTAGGGTTCACATGTTAGCCATTAGTACATGTTCAGAGGAGTAGATGTGTGCACATCCCACCCGATGGGCCAGGTGCAGGACAATGAGAGTAAATCCAGGTGAAAAAGAAATAGAAATAAAGTCCGCGACACTGCTTGTCTACTGTGTATTTAATAGAGCAACGTTTCAACCTTCAGGTCCTCATCAGGCAAAGTCTTCAGCCATTAGTACATGCCTAAACTGTCTGTGGAAGTGGCTTATAAGCAAAATCAATCATTTGTTAGGCTATTCTTTATAAATGTCTTGCTCATTACTTCCTTTATTTCTGATTCAATTATGACAGCAAAATCATAGGCCATCTATGTGCTTAACACACTTTATTCTAAAGCTTCACATGGACACAAACGTGCTGCACCCTGATTGAAAGATCACATCCCTAAACATGAGGCCATGGCAACCACAATATCCTAATCTCAAACTCATTCAGTCCTCTACTGTCCTGGGAGTGGGAATATCAAAGTCTTGTCTCACATACACACACAAACACACACAAACACACACACACACACACACACACACACACACACACACACACACACACACACACACACACACACACACACACACACACACACACACACACACACACACACACACACACACCTCAAGCATCAACACACGCTCAAGCGGAGCGTCGTCATCGCCCACTGCTGTTGTCGTGGCTCTAATAAATCCTCCAGCATTATGGAGGCCCTGATTAAATATTCATGAGCCTCCCCTCTGCATATTCAAATGAGCACCACCACCGCGTGGAGGAGGACCCTAGTCAGTCACGCTGCAAAATGGACGCCTCTTTACCTCTGCCTTGACTGCACTGTCACTCATGAGTCATATGTTTACGTTTGTAGGCATTTTTTCACATCAGCTAAATGTGCGTGGGCTTCTGTGCTGTGCGCGCGAGCACGCGCGCGCATGTGTGTGTGAGAGAGAGAGAGAGAGAGAGAGAGAGAGACAGAGAGAGAGAGAGAGAGAGAGAGAGAGAGAGAGAGAGAGAGAGAGAGAGAGAGAGAGTTTTTGTGGGTGTCTGAGTGTGGGTGTCTGAGATGCTTGCGTTTGTGTGTGTGTGCGTGTGTGCGTGCGTGCGTGCGTGCGTGTGTGTGTGTATGTATGTCCTACTCAGTGCTTGTGCTCTGTCTTTTCTCCACAGCACTCTGGCACGAGGGCCTCAACGCGCATTACAAATGAAAGCAATGAAAATCCCCCATAAATAAATGAATCAATTAGATAAATAAAAGCCTTCAGCCTGCTGATGTGTCCCGGCCGGCAGCTCGATCTCTTCCATCCCTCCAACACAGAACAGCAGGGGTGAGGCTCTATTCCACTTTTAATGGGTCTTTTAATTAGTTTACTTTTTAATCTATACCTAATTAGTCTATACTGTTTTTCAACAGCGCGCTATAGAGACAGGACATACGCAATGGCACAGGGTGAGTGAAGGGAAGGGGGGCTTGGCTGTGGTTTTTCACAATAGCAATGCTGTAGCTTGTGTACTGTATGAGAGAGAGAGAGAGGGAGAGAGAAACTGTGGTTGCACTTTTGTTTTGCTGCTGCTACTGGAAAGTCACTTATCCACTTGATGTTCCAATTTTCTTGTTGCTGTTCCTTCTCTTCTCTCTTCTCTTCCATTCCAGTTTGGTTCCTTCTGTAGCCTATGTGGTAATGAATGTGCAGTGTAGGGCGCTTACTGTTCTGTGTGAGTGGAGTGATGCTTCACATATGCCACAGTAATAGAACAAACAACTCCAAACATGTATATGGTGCGCTATTCTTCAATGGCAGAACAGGCCATCAGCTGGTATAAGAGCAGG
>NC_085862.1:17203626-17206126 GCF_034702125.1 Engraulis encrasicolus | reverse complement strand
TAGTTCAGAAGTGTATCACTTGGCTAAATAATGGCTGCGAACATGCTTTGCTGCAACAACGCTCTCTGTGAAGCTTGTTACACTATGTTTATGTGATGCATTTTGTTTTGAAAGCTTGATTGGTTTGTTTGAGACAAAAAAACAATAGGGAACAATAAAGGATCCATCTCTCTATCTTAGTACCTCTATCTTAGCAGTGGGAAATGATGTTAAGTGTTGGTGTGGACTAAAGAAATGCATACTTTCGTTAATAGGCTTCTGAACATCTGCTGGTTTCTGCAATAATACATTTTTGTAGACAAAATCTGATACCTGCAAAAATACTCCTGCATAAAGATGAAACTGCAGATTGCTACTGATTACTTTAAGATATTTTCGGAGTATGTATGCTTTTTTGTGTTGATGTTGTTTTTTTATTATTATTGTCCTTGTTCCTTTTTGTTGGTTGTTGTTGTTTGTTTTGGCTTTCTGTAAGTGTTTTTCTGTTTGTCCATGTTATCCTTTGCACCACTGCGTCTTTTCTTCTAATAATAATAAAAAAAAGATGAAACTGCGGAAGGCGCTCACTAAAGAGACAACAAAGGGGTCAGTTGTCCCGGGCCCAGGCGGAAGGGCGAAGGGGGGCAAAATTAGGTCCCCATTACACTGCATGTATTGGGTAAGGGGAGCTTTCATATGACTCTGTCCCCAAAGCAGCCAGTGTCTCTGCCTGACACATTTAGTGATCATGGATTAGTATAACTACCGTATGCCATACCTGGGTCTGGGACAACATTATTACGTAAGTAGGTTATGAACTAGCATTACCATGTTGATTGTGGGCTAAGTAACATTGGCATGTCCATCCTGAACTAGCACTCTCTGACTTCTCTCAGCTGACATTTGCTGTGTTCCAATACTCGTACTGTCCGCCCTTTCCGCACTGTGTTTGGGTACGCAGGGTGTTCCATTTCTAATCGCGACGGTAAAGTGTACTGTAAATTACCCGGATAGCGCCCCCAAAACGGCCATTTTTTGAAGTGTGGAGTTACTGTACACTTTTCGCACTCAACGGCCACCATGTTTGTGACGTAGTTGAGTGTCAGATCTGTCAAACGGTTGAATCTCCGTGATAACAGCATAGTTTTGATTCCAAAGACAATCGCCATGTGTATTCGAGGCAGGGGTAACTTTAAAAAGTGTCAGCATAACAAACAGTGCCTTCCTGATGAATTGCATATTGGCGGTTGGTAAATTCGGATGACACGCGACCAACCGTCATTTCCGTTAAGTGTATCAGACAGAACGGGAATCGGAATGTACTCGCCTCATGAATCGCGGAGGGTGGAAAGGGTACTTCACTGCACTCAAACAAGGTACACAGTACAGAGGGCGAATAATGGAACACACCGATTGTCTTCACTGACACTATCTACCATGTGGATGCTGTGCAGATATCAGCATAGTGTTGACCCAGTGGCCACATGTTAACATTGATCCCGGACTACCATTACCATACAGGGCTGGCCCTAGGCTATGGGTTGCTGTAGGCCCCCGCAGAAGACAAACGCAGCAATAAAATTAGGTAGACAGCATCATAATTCCAAGCCAGGATGGAGTATGAACAAGATTGAAATCTCAAACTCAACAGCAGACTAATCTTTTCGATTCCTTACCTTGTCACAATTCTACAATTGATTTTTGAACCCCCACTTTGTCCAATCCAGGCTCCCCTGGCAGGTGCTGGCCCCTAGGCTGCAGCCGTATCTAGCCTGCGTGTGCGTGAATCCGGCCCTGCACTGACCCTATGGCCACACTCTCACATTGATCCAGGACAAACACTGCATGCCATGTTGACCTATGCGCCACATTTCCACATTGATCCCGGACTAGCATTACCATGTTTATCCTGCGCTGGATTTAACATGTTGACCCCGGGCCACACATTTCACATTGATCCTGGCCCAGAGCAAGAAGCATGATGATTCTGACAGCTGTGCTATTGCAATAGCCTGAGTGTGGCATCGTTATATACGGTACACTCTGTCTTTTTTGGCTGCTAGTGGCAGCCTGCACAAAGCTATTTCATATAAAGTCACAAGTTTAACATGTTTGGGGTATACATGATCAGGACCCCATTTCTTGAAAGCATAGTTGCTAACCAGTTAGCAACTTACTAGGTTTCCAATGGGAAATTGCATTGCAACCTAGTAAGTTGCTAACTTAGTTAGCAACAACGTTGTCGAGAAATGCATAGCAAAGTGGATGGGTGTGACTGAGTATGCGAAAGTCAAAGAGAGCTCAAGAATGTAGTCCATGTGTGTGCATGACATACAGTATGAGAATAATGTGATTATGCAAAAGCTGTTGAGTGTCTTGCTTAATAGTTGTGTATGAATCAAGTGTGAATGTGATTGAGTGTGTTTGTTGTTTTATGTGTGTGTGTGTTTGCATTTGTATGTGCGTGCATGAAAGGCAAAGCGTTCGAGGGCATGTGCTTGTATACATGCATGTGTACTGT
>NC_085862.1:17193626-17198626 GCF_034702125.1 Engraulis encrasicolus | reverse complement strand
TGGTAGCTGCGGAGCACCCGCGGGCCTTTGTCTATTAACCAGAGTCTCACCTCTCCGCTCACCTCTGGCAAGAGGGATTAGCTCTGAGCAAACAGCCTGGCTGGAGAGAGACCAGACTAACTCCCTCGCACAGTCAGCACCCGAGATCCAGCAGGCAGTGCAGACACATGCCATACACACACATAAACACACAGACAGAGAGACAGACAGACAGACACACACACACACAGACAGACACACAGACAGACACACAGACAGACACACAAACACATGCACACACGCATGCACGCACACACACACACGTGTGCAGACACAGACACACACACACACACACAGACACACACACGCACACACAAAAATGCAGTCATAGGCGTACACACACTCACACACAAGTGTGCGCACACACACGGGCACGCAGGCATGCGCGCGCACACACACACACACCTGAGGCTTTGGCCTGACGGGACCAGAGTTTGGGGTTTATTGCATTAACCCCCCTCTAAGCCCAGTCTAAACAGCTGGAGTCACAGGGGAGGCATGCAGGCCCCGATCAATGCTCTGGCCTCATCCTATGGAGCAGGAAATAGGCTACTGGGCAAACACACACACACACACACACACACACTCACACACACACACACACACACACACACACACACACACACACAAACAGACACACACAACACACACTCACCACATACACACACACACACACACACACACACACACACACACACACACACACACACACACACACACGGATGCACGTACGCACATGCACGCACGCACTCATGCACGCACGCACGCACACACACAAAAACACAAACACACACACACACACACAAGCATGCACAAACACACACACACACAAACACACACACACACACACACACACACACACACACACACACACACACACACACACACACACACACACACACACACACACACACACACACACACACACACACACACACACACACAAACAAACAACTTTCCGGTGCTTCAAGGATTTTTGGAGTTGATTCTTAAATGTAGAATATATCAAAAAGAAACCTGAGTGCAATTTTGTGCAAGCTCTGAAGCTGACTGCTGTTGCCCATTGATTTAGATTCTTAAAGTTGTGAGGAAGCTTTCTGAAGGATGAATGTCAAACATGATACACTTCCAATATCACGAAATGCCCGCAACACTCATGAAAATGAATGCATTTGCTATCAAAACAGTCAAAACATTTTTAAAATAACCTTCAATCAAAGTATGCCACAGTCTATAGGCCTGTATATATATATATATATATATATATTTTTTTTTTGGTTTTGGATTTTAGGTGCTTCTAAAATGGCAAACGGATCTTGAGTGATACAGCCAAGCATAACTGAGGAAAGGGAGGTGGGTGTTTCAAAATGTCACATAGTGGAAGGTTTTGCAAGAGTGTGTGGGTATGTTTGTTGACGAATGTGTATGCTGTATGTGTATGTGTATGTGTATGTGTATGTGTATGTGTATGTGTATGCGTTTGCGTATGTGTATGTGCATGTTTATGTGTATGTTTATGTGTGTGTGCGTATGTGTGTATGTGTGTGCGTATGTATGTGTGCATGTGCATGTACATGTGTGGGTGTGTGTGTGTACATCTTGTGTGTGTAAAGGTATGCATGTGTACGTATGAGCATGTGTGTGCAGGTGTGTTTGTGTGTGTGTGTTTATGTGTCGGCCGGTCGCCATAACATTTGATTACGAGGGAGGGCAGTGAAAGAAAGCAGAAGTGGCACGAGGACTTATGATTCTGAGACAAAGCCGGAGCAGCCGGTAATCTCACAACACACACGGAATTATGCGCATATGCCAGGCCATATCCGGCACGCTGCGCGGTTATCAAAAAACACACACACGTCCACACTCGCAGACACAGATACCATCTCGAGCACACAAAAAGGAGGCCCTCTGCAGCCCAGATGCATGAATAAAACATCTTGCCCCTGCGCGCACAGCTAAGGCATGTTTTGCATGCATACATACTTCAAACACATAACCGAGCATACACAAATACACACACACACAGACACACACGCACGCACGCACGCACGCACGCACGCACACACACAAACGTGTGTGCACACACACACACACTCACACACACACACACACACACACACACACACACACACACACACACACACACACACACACACACACACACACACACACACACACACACACACACACACACACACACACACACACACACACAGGATGATAAAAATGGCTGCAATAGGCTTGCAAACAATCAGGAAATGGCTTTCTGGGCAAAGAAATGCGGGCAAACACACTACACAGATGCACACAGACTCATACGGCCTTCTTTTGTTTTCCTTTTGTAAATCTGCAAGGGGCGTTTTACCACCACTACTGTGCTATAAGGCCCTCGGATGATAAAGATGGCTCCACACACACAGACACACAGACACACAGACACAGACACAGACACAGACACAGACACACACACACACACACACACACACACACACACACACACACACACACACACACACACACACACACACACACACACACACACACACACACACACACACACACACACACACACAGGATGATAAAAATGTCTGCAATACGCTTGCAAACAATCAGGAAATGGCTTTCTGGGCACTCAGCAAACGTTGGTCCCACATACACACATGCCCGCACACACGCACACCCACGCACCCACGCAGGCACGCAGGCACGCAGGCACGCATGCACGCGCACATGCACATACACTCACACATCAAAAAGGCCTTCACGGTGCCAGCTTCAAGTTCTACATAGCATACTATGCTGCACCTTGCCACTGAGTGCTCTGTCCTTCACCTCCTACACACGGACACACACACACACACACACACACACACACACACACACACACACACACACACACACACACACACACACACACACACACACACACACAGAGTCCAAAACGGAACGGTCGCGGGACGAACGCAGTCTTTTTGCTTAGTTTCGGTCGTTGTATTTTTCTCTGCCTTTCACACTGACAGCGTCGGCGTGCGTGGGCAGTCCTGTTCAAAACCCTCCCCACAGCCAAAGCTAGCATGCTACTTTGCCATTCATTTGAATGAGACACCGCCGGTCGCCGGCGTGAAAAATACGCTCGAGTTCTATTTTCCAAATGCAGCGCGGAGCAGAGCCGACAGCCGCGCCGCTGACGCTCGACTACCGCCGGTTGGTGTGTAAGGACTGACATGTTTCAATGTATTTTCACTGACGCCGGTAAAAAACGCGGCCATTCCGAGACGCTTTACCGCCCTGGTGTGTAAGACCCCTTACCGTACTGAACTGTACCCCTGCCACGCCTCTAAGTGAGTTTTTTGGGATGTCCTATGCAGTATTTTCTCTCTCTCTCTCTCTCTCTCTCTCTCTCTCTCTCTCTCTCTCTCTCTCTCTCTCTCTCTCACACACACACACACACACACACACACACACACACACACACACACCATGCACTGTGCCCTGATAAACAAAGCACTGCACACTGGCTGTCAAAACTGAAACTGGCAAGCAGCCATAGCCGACATCAGGGGGGAAATAAGAGAGCAGGTGATCACAAAATATGAAATATGATCACGTGAGAGAGAGAGAGAGAGAGAGAGAGAGAGAGAGAGAGAGAGAGAGAGAGAGAGAGAGAGAGAGAGAGAGAGAGAGAGAGAGAGAGAGAGAGAGAGATGGTTTGAGAGGGAACGATAGAGAGGGAGAAAGAGAAGGATGGAGAGAGGGGGAGAGAGAGAGAAAGAGAGAGAAGGAAAAAAAGATGACATGACCGATCATCACAGACGACCATTAGTGCACTTCCAGACTGCGTTCCAGACAGTTCCATCACACACACACACACCATGCACGGACACACGGAGGCACGCACGAACACACACACACGCGCGCACGCACGCACGCACGCATGCACTCACTCTGTAATTAAGGATGTGTGTGTGTGCATACACTGTATGGACGCTGGGAAGATGGAAGTAACGTGTCTGTGTGAATGGATGGTGTGTGGGAAAGGCTGTTGGCCAACACGCCGCATGTGTCTGACAAGGACGAAGACAAAACAAGATGGGGACACAGGAGGGGGACCGCGGCGACACTCGCTCCGGAGACCCAGCAGGCTCCATCACACCAGGGCAAACACGCACTGGCACGCACACCGCATGACTGTCATCACACCACACCACACCACACACATCACGCCACACACACACACACACACACACACACATGCACACATGCACATACACACATACACACACACGCACACACACACACGTACACACAGGTACACACACACACACGCGGACACGGACACGGAGACACACACACACACACACGGAGACGAGGACACAGACACACACCGGGGAAAACGCAACTGGCACTTGCACTGCGTGCCTGCCATCACACCCCACCACACCACACCCCTCACCCCACAGACACACACACACCTGTCACAACACAGACAGACACAGACACTGATACACACAGATAAAGACACAGACACAGAAACAGACAAGCACACACACACACACACACATACACACTCGCATGCACACACACATGCACGCACACACACACACACACATCAGGGCGAACACACTCTACTGTACACTTGAACTCACACTGCACGCTTGCCTTCGCACCCGTCACAACACATACAGTAACTACAGCACAGCACAGAACAGGCACCACCAGTGAGAAGTAATCTCACACAAATGATGTGACATCACACGTGACATCACTACATGTGACATCATACAGACATAGACATGTCTTCTCCCCTTCCGTGCACATGTCATGCAACTTCCATTGGACTTTCAAGGTGTTACTGTAATTTGTGCAGACGTGTCAATCCTGGGTCCAGAAAGTATAAACTGAGGTGACACAGGTGACTCCAATACGTAAGTAGCTGGTCTACCCAGGGCCGGCGCTAGGCA
>NC_085862.1:17176126-17178626 GCF_034702125.1 Engraulis encrasicolus | reverse complement strand
TTGTGCCCAGGACGACTAACCCGTTTGTCCCCTCCTGCCGGTGTTGCTTGCCCACACTGGCAGGCACTGCGGCACAGCACCCGGCTGGCGGCGAACATCCATTAGCCATCCAAGTGAATCTCAGAAACAGGAGGGAGCCACTTAAACGGGGGCGACAAATTATAAATCGTCAAGCGGGCAGAAGTCATACATAAATCCCGGCGCAGCGCCTCCTACAACGTAGACTAGAACGAACAATGCGTGCAAGTATATCCTAATTTATGGTGTATTTAATTCCTTCCGTGCTCACTGCTACCATTTGCTGCATCATTAGGCATTAAGCAGGGCGAATAGACGATTCTTTACCCCTTCCTTTCTATTATTTGGTGTTTGTGGGGTTTGGATTGGGGTGGGAATGGGCATGTGATGTGGGGGTGACGGGGGCGTATGTGTTGTGCATGCGTGAAGGCAAAGGGGGGTGATGGTGTGGGTGGAGACAGAATGGGGAGGGTGGTGGTGGGGGGGTGTCTAATATATGACCAAATTATTTGCGATCTGTCTCGTCAACACATGTTGTTAACAGGATCAGGCCATGCAGTCCCTTGATCCCTGGTGGTCAAGTCCATACGCCACCACAGGATGCGGGAAAACATAATAGTGTCACATGATATGGATGGGGTCAGAGGGAATTAGCCATCCCGGCTAATGCATGGAGCGCTGGCCCTTGGCAGCATGCCCCACAAATCAGGGGGGAGATGGAAAGACAAGATGGCCGGCGATCCTATAAACAGGCCTGCTGACTGAGGGAGACAAAGGGGTTAGTTGTCTTTGGCCAACAGAAAGGGGGTCCCAGAATTGAGACCTCATTATTCTATTTATTGAGCATGGGGCCTTTCAGATCATATTGACGTGAAACCGGTCACAGCTGCCGGAGCCCCTGCCTATTAACATTTCTCAACAGGGGTGGAGGGTGGGGTCCTCTAACACTACCCCACTCCCATGCATAAGGGCTGTTGGGATCTAACCTTTGACATCCTGGGCATAGAAATACAATACTGATCTCATCTGGTTGAAAAATGTGTGTCTTTGATCTCTTGTTTATTACATATTAGTTAATGACTAGTTAACATGAACACATGGTTTGAAGTGATAAGAAAAAAAGTGCTATGAAACAACGTAATCAGATATTGTGTATCAAATAATAAGATTATCATGCTCCTGCTCAGCTACTAATGGGTTTGGTATATTACAGATTAGTTAATGATGAATGAAAAGGTCCACATGATTTCCAGTTGCAAGGCAAAAATGCACAAAGCATATTAAAGAAATGTATACTGCAATGACTACTAAGGGACAAATTGATCTCTGCTAGAACTAGTGTACCAGACATCTTGGTAGGTTGCAGCACAGCTTATGATAAGCGTATATGAGCGCAGAGGAAAACAGGTCTTCAGATAGTAACACGAAGAGGATGGGATGAACGTCAATGTGCACACTTCAAAGCATTCGATTTTGTATTGGCTCACAGCCAACATTCAGCCTACTCTGCAAGCAGCGAGAAGCTAACAATTCATTACCAGAAGACATGACGTACTTCAGAATAGCGTGGTGTAAGACGTGAGTCATGAAAGCACCACGGGACTGCCCAGTGAGTACCGCTGTAAAGCCAGCCTTTGTGTTGAACACAGAGGGGGAGAGGAATCTGTGTGTGTGTGTGTGTGTGTGTGTGTGTGTGTGTGCGTGCGTGCGTGCGTGCGTGCGTGCGTGCGTGCGTGCGTGCGTGCGTGCGTGCGTGCGTGCGTGCGTGCGTGTGGTTGGTTGTCAGACTGCAGTGTGGGAAGTTGCAGTGATGGGCCTCAGCAGAGAATGGCTAGTCGTGCCTGAAATGATAGTGGATGAATGAAGGGGAAAAAAGAGCAATCAGAACTGGCCCCCTTGCCAACGCCTGATGCATGTGATATTGTGTGCTTGGCGCCACCCGCAGGCGACCCAAAACACTACAGATGGACAGAGAGACAGACAGACAGACAGACAGACAGACAGACAGACAGACAGACAGACAGACAGACAGACAGACAGACAGACAGACAGACAGACAGACAGACAGACAGACACACAGACACACAGTCAGAGGGTGGTTGCAATACCAATACCAATACAATACTCCTTGACCACAAGATACACTTCATGTGGGATTCAGCACCCATTTAGAAACTGAATCTTCTTGAATAATTAATGCAGACAACAAGGATAACACACAGTCATCTTTCTTGCTCACTCGGTTTCGTTCTCCGTCACACCATCATTCTGTTTTCATTTCCCCTGCCTTCTGCTTTTTCCCTCCCACTCAATCCATCTACCTCCCTCACATGGTCCTCTATGTCTACCCTTCTCTCACACCTCTCCTCCTCATCTTTCTCTCACCCTTTTCCACCACTCTTTCTTTCTGTCAGATCTCTCTCTCTCTCTCTCTCTCTCTCTCTCTCTCTCTCTCTCTCTCTCTCTCTCTCTCTCTCTCTCT
>NC_085862.1:17156126-17171126 GCF_034702125.1 Engraulis encrasicolus | reverse complement strand
TCTCCCCTCCTCCCCTCTCCTCCCCTCTTTCCTCTCCTCTCCTCTCCTCTCATCTCCTCTCCTCTCCTCTCCTCTCCTCTCCTCTCCTCTCCTCTCCTCTCCCCTCCTTTCCTCTCCTCCCCTCCTCTCCTCTTTTGTGGAGTGTGTCCACTGTGCTGGCCTCCACATGTGTCCTCTGCATGGCATGGCGATGTTGACTAGCCTCTGTGATGTGGAACAGAAGGTTACATCCGTGGCTCTCTACTGCGGCCTTCTCGTCTCCGCGCAGCAGAATTATTATTGACCTTTACCGTTCCCATGGAAACAGCACCGTTTAAAAAAATATATCAGGTGAGCTGTGGCCATCTGCGTGAGGCTGTTTTTCTTTTCTTTTTTTCTTGCGTAATGAAGGGTGTGTGTGTGTGTGTGTGTGTGTGTGTGTGTGTGTGTGTGTGTGTGTGTGTGTGTGTGTGTGTGTGTGTGTGTGTGTGTGTGTGTGTGTGTGTGTGTGTGTGTGTGTGTGTGCATGCCTGCGTGTGTGTGTGTGTGCTCATAAGTGAACATGACTGAACATGCGAGAGAGGGAGAGAGAGAGAGGGGGGGGGATGAGAGAGAGAGAAGAGAGAACTGTAGACAGGGAAGTTATTTAAGGAGGAAGGATCAAAGTTTTCTGCTTGTCTGAAGGACTCCATTTTCCAAATGGAAGTGCTGATTTTCCCATGGACTCCTGAGGAGGCTGCACCGCTTGCCAGAGCCGAACTCATATTCCAACACCACCCTTCACACAGCCATTAGCATAATTGAGAAAGTGGAAAAAGCACATATTGATTTTTGATTAATACCACAGCAGACGAGCTGAGAATCTGCAAGTTCTGCCAAGTCGGTGATGTGGAGGGGGGGGAGGTGTGGGGGAAAGAACAAAAGATTTAAGACTCTACACCAGTCAGCGAAGCATTTGGACACAGGAGAGAAGTGAATTTTCTTGAAAGCTCATAATTCATTTCTATTAGTAGAGGGTCCTGGATTATGAATCACTGTCGAGATGTCACAAGACGGCACGGGACAAGATGAGAGGAGTAGCGGGAGAGGAGAGGAAGGGACATGAGAAAAGAGAATAGCAGAAAAGAGGAGAGGAGAGGAGAGGAAGGGACATGAGAAAAGAGAATAGCAGAAAAGAGGAGAGGAGATGAGAGGAAGGGACATGAGAAAAGAGAATAGCAGAAAAGAGGAGAGGAGAGGAAGGGACATGAGAAAAGAGAATAGCAGAAAAGAGGAGAGGAGAGGAGAGGAGAGGAGAGCAGAGGAGAGGAGAGCAGAGGAGAGGAGAGGAAGTGAGAGGAGAAGAGAAGAGAGCAGAAAAGAGAGGAGAGCAGAGGGAATGGGGTGAAGTGAGGGCAGGAATGGGGAAATGGGAGAGGAGAGGAGGGGAAGGAGAGGAGCGGAGCATGCAAAAGAGGAAAGACAACAAGTGGAGGGAGTGAAGAGGAGTTGGGTGGGGGCAGTAGAGGAGAAGAGCACACAGGAGAGGAGAGGAGAGTAGGGCAAGTAGATGAGAAGAGAATTGAGGGGAAAAGAGATGAGAAGAGAGGGCGCCCGAGGCATAAGCGAACTATGTGATGGTTTAGGGCTACAATGCCACCAGGGTTCCTTCTCCGTGAGCAGCAACGTTCTAGGAAAAAATCCAACTTTGTGCCATTTTTCCCTGGTCATATATTTCTTTCTAATGGCTACACAATCTTCAGTCAGCCTACCTTAGCTCCTTAGCTCCTAACCCTCACTCTTGCAAGTACATGAAGCTTACGAAGCATCTGATGCTGAGTAGGGGGGGAGGCGGCCCTGGAAGGGAAAGAGAAGAGAAGAGAAGAGAAGAGAAGAGAAGAGAAGAGAAGAGAAGAGAAGAGAAGAGAAGAGAAGAGAAGAGAAGAGAAGAGAAGAGAAGAGAAGAGAAGAGAAGAGAAGAGAAGAGGTGCAATGAGACAGGGGGAGGTGCAATGAGACAGGGGGAGGTGCAATGAGAGGGGTGGAGGAGAAGAAGGTGCAATCATGACAAGGGAGGAGTGGAGGAGGTGAAGGGAGTAGAGGAGGTGCGATCATGAGACGGGTGGAGGAGAAGAGGTGAAGATGAGACAGGAGGAGGAGAGAGGGTGCAATCATGAGAAGGGTTGTTCTTTGTTCTGCAGCTCTGGGGTGTCTGCATGTGAGTTGGGAGTTGGGATCGGAGAGAGAGAGAGACTTCCTGACAGCCACAGCATGGAATCCTCTAGTAGGAGGTGTCAACCTGTCGACTGCAGGCAGACCAATTACGTCTTTTATACACACTCTCTCTCTCTCTCTCTCTCTCTCTCTCTCTATATATATATATATATCTCCCTCTCTCTCTCTCTCTCTCTCTCTCTCTCTCTCTCTCTCTCTCTCTCTCTCTCTCTCTCTCTCTCCATCCAATCCTTGATATTCCAGTACTCACATTACCACACAAAAAAAGGTGTGTGTGTGTGTGTGTGTGTGTGTGTGTGTGTGTGTGTGTGTGTGTGTGTGTGTGTGTGTGTGTGTGTGTGTGTGTGTGTGTGTGTGTGTGTGTGTGTGTGTGTGTGTGTGTGTGTGTGTGTGTGTGTGTGTGTGTGTGTGTGTGTGTGTGTGCGTGCGCGTGTGTTTGCACGCATGTGTTGTGACTGAGATGATCATGTTTGGGAAAAAGAGGGGATGACGGGAACGCAAAAAGAGGAAAAGAGGGAGAGGGTAATCCAAACGCTGTATGAATGAGACGTAATGTAATGTAAGGACAGCGGTACTGAGTTTGAGCAGAAATTTATCCAAAGAGGCATACAAAATGAATGGAAAATATTGTCTGACTTCTTCAATTAAATTATTATTGTATGTCTGATACCAGATAAACAGACCAACAGCCAGGAAGAGAGGAGACAGACAACCAAACAGAAGAAAGACGCAAATCCAGACAACCAGTGAAGACTAGAAGCAGCAAGAGCGCGAAGCAGCGAGATCGAGAGCGAGAAGCAGTGAGAGCGACAAAGAGAGAGATCTAACATTTTGGAAACAGGGTCTGTCTGTACAGAAGTCTCGGTGGTGTCTGAACAGTGTCTCTGCTCTCAGCAGCACTCTACCGATGCTGAGATATCTATCTATCTATCTAGTATCTATCAAAGAGGCCCTTGCTGCTGTCACAGTCAAACACTTCACTGCCCATCACACTACTCTCAGACATGGATAGATACTGTACCAACATACACGTACACACGCATTTACACGAACACATGCATGCGTGTGAAAAAGCAATTGAAAAAAAAACACCTGTAAATGGAGCTGAAACACAATTTGTATGGAATAGCGGACGACGAGGTGTTCCGATATCAAGGGAAATAATGGACGAGGCGGAGCGTTCTAAACAGCCCGACGGCACACCTCGAAGGCCGCTATTCCGCTTATCACCTGGTTACCAGCATTTAAGTATTAATTCATTAATATCTTGATCTAAGGCTTCGTGAGAAAGTAGATACACCACTGCGCTTGGTACGTTGCCATGGGCACCACTTCCTAATCTAGTGAGACGCGCCTCTATCGGAGGCATGTAAGGACGCGCGCAAAATGTTGGTGACTTGACAACCAAATGCGATAGAATTGACGACTGGGTTTTTGACTTGACAACCAGATGCGATAGAATTAGTAACGGGGTCTTGACTAGACAACCAGATGCGATAGAACTAACGACGCGGTCTTGACTAGACAACCAGATGCGATAGAACTAGTAACGGCACTTCGCCAGAAAGTTAGAGAAGAAGCAACTTGGACGCCCGCACGCCCGCATGACATCATAGGTGTCCTGCTACCGGGGAATAAAGGACACCTGCTCAGCCAATCAGAAGACGTTGCGTCTGCTCACTGGGTGATAATGCCAAATAGTGATCTCCCAATTTTTTTTTTCTGTGGTGTCACACACAGTAAGAGCTTGTCCAGCAGCCAGTGTCGAATAAGGATATGGGAAACACATAAACTCCCTGAGTGCCTGCTGTCAGCATTGTATATGCAGTTCTCAATGTGGACTTCACACCTCCCAATATATACTACAATCACTGCCCATTTGGTTTTTGGTTTAGTTCAGCAGGGACCTTGCACAAAAGACATTGTTTACAGAAGTTAAAAAATGGCTTCTGCCAGATTATAGCTATGCAGCTAATTTCCATTTGCAGTCATAGGCACCCATATGGCTTGTAGTGAAGGGGGTAGACTTGGCCCTCCGGGACTTGAACCCAGAGTTTCTGGGGTAGTACGCTGGGCTCTGTCTGCTACAGTAAGAGCGCACCCACAACCTGTTTGATGACCAGTCCATCACACTGCCTTCCACTTCGGGAAGCAGACCGGTGCGCTTCAAACATTCTTAGTGTCCCTCACGTACCATCCACCATACTTCTCCCATTCCAGGAGTCCATCGCTCCTGGATTAACCGTCCTGAGGTCCCTCGTATGGCTAATACAGCTGTGCATGCCTCCGATGACCTCGATGACCTCAATGACCTTTTGGGCTACTATGCGGGCGTTCTGACCACTGCACCAAAGAGGCAGCCTCGTTATCATGACAGTCAGGCCCTAGTGATGGTCACTCCATCACACTACCTATCTGTTGGAATACGCAGAGACGCAGCATGTTACCATGCAAATATGTAAATATGTGGATTGCTTTTCCTGGATATGGTGTCTGTGAATGTCTATGTATGTATGTAGTGTGTGTAAGAGAGAGTGGTGTTACAGTAGGTTAGTATGCAGAGTGTGAACTGAATGTATATATACAGGTAAAGGTACATGTTTGTGTGTGTGTGTGTGTGTGTGTGTGTGTGTGTGTGTGTGTGTGTGTGTGTGTGTGTGTGTGTGTGTGTGTGTGTGTGTGGGTGTGTGTGTGTGTGTGTGTGTGTGTGCGTGCGCGTGCATGTGTGTGTGTGTGCGTGCGCGTTTGCATACTCGCGTGTATTGACTGCAGTGCTGCAATTCAAGAGAGAGCAGAGAGTTATGTGTGATTTGTGTATTTGCCAGTCTAGGCACATAGCCTCAAGTCCCTACTGCACATCCCTGCCCAGAGTGCTACACACACACACACGCACGCAAGCACGCGCGCACGCACGCACGGATGCACGGACGCACGGACGCAAGCATGCACGCACACACACTGCATGTTTACAATGTCTGTTTAGCCTTCAACCTCTCGATTCCCCTTTGGCGCTTGGATTGTCTAGTGTTTTTATAACCACTAGACAATAATAACAACGTTCCCCCATATGAACTGATCTCTGAGCAGGTTCACAGCTAGAGCTGCCCTGTAATCACCATACTGTCACTATTGTTTCACAATGGCTACGTTTACATGAGACTTTTCATTCCGAATTAACTCCATTTAATTCTGAATAAAGCTCAATTCTGCTTTGTCATACGTCATATAAACACCTCTTAATTCAGAATTAAAGAAAAGTAGAAAAAAGTAAACTCAATGGAAGTATTTAATTCTGAATTACTCATTCAGAATTAAAAACATCATGTAAACGTAGCAATATACAGTCTCTATAGTGGTAAAAAGCAAACGTGAACTTGAATGAACTGATTCCAACACAGTATCCAAACATTACAAATAGGCACACAATGCATGACTTGTATGCACAATGACAGTAATAAGGTAGATCTTCCAAACACTATGGAATAACCACATACAGTATGGTTTTAGATACACAATGAATGTAAAGAGCTAAAATATGGGCATTAGTTCACGTTCTTGGCCCTAAACCGGAGCAATATTACACATAATCCACATCAGTTAACAATCCCTCACCACAGATGATCAGAGCGGGGCTGACTCTCCCCAAAAAACGGGGGTATTGGGTAGTCTAGGGTGGGGGTTTGGGTAGCATGGGGTGGGGTGGAGACTTCAATTGAATGGCTATTGATGAAAATGCTGGATTTCATTTAGCCGCTTCTCATGGGAAGGGGTGTGTGAACGTGAATGTCATCTAATTTGAATGAAAAGGGAAAAAAAGCTCTGAAATGTGCAGCGAGGGAAAACTGAACTCAGAGGCACAGAGCAGACACAAATAGATTGATTCTGCCAATAGTGCCTCTCCCAATAGAAAGTTTTTCTCTGTGAGTACTGAGTAGAGGGTAAAAGAGTGGGAAGCAGGGTTTAAGAGGGTGGATATATCGGATTCCGGCGTGTCGTTTTGGACTTTGTGTGAAAGAGAAACACAAACGTGCCAGTCTCCAAGCAGGTGCACACTCACTGGCAAAGACAAGCCCTCTGATTAGCAAGCCCACGCCTATAAGAAAGCATTGAGCAGGAGCACAATACACACTTCATAAAAACCTTTAGGCGAACGCGAACGGGAGCTTTACAGCGACTAGAAAGGCATAAAGGCGAATAGAGGCGGCGAGAGGTGGAGTGGAGGGCTGCGCCGCATAGCGAGGACCACTTGAGCTATAAGAGGTCTAATTGGTCGCATACACTCCCCTTAACCACCACCCCTCCCACCACCACCACCACCCCCTTCACCACCCCTACCTCCATCCACACATCTTACAGTAAAGGCTTGTAAAGCAGTACTATGACAGCTTCCTATTGCTGCACCTGATGTCACCGTACCCGTTCCAGAAATAAATAAAAAATAAATAATTAACACGGCAAATAATTAACAAGGCAAACTCAATAAATAAATAAATAAATAAATAAATAAATAAATAAATAAATGAATAAATAAATAAATAAATGGATGAATGAAGTCAAACAAAGTCAAATTCAAACGAATAATAAATATATGAAAATGAATAGAAAATATATGAATGAATGAATGAATGAATGAATGAATGAATGAATGAATGAATGAATGAATGAATGAATGAATGAATGAATGAATGAATGAGTAAGTAAGTAAGTAAGTAAGTAAGTAAGTAAGTAAGTAAATAAATAAATATATAAAATTAAGTCAAACCTCATGATGGAGTGTGGCGCCTTGATGCCTGAGGCTGGCAGGGCGGAGACTAGAGGAGACGTGTCCTGGTTACTCGTCAGTCCCCAACCATCTGGAGTCGATGCTCGCTGATTGCTGCTCTGGAGCAGAAATTAGTGCCAGGCCATCCCTGTCAGAGCTATACCTGTGAATGTGTGTGTGTGTGTGTGTGTGTGTGTGTGTGTGTGTGTGTGTGTGTGTGTGTGTGTGTGTGTGTGTGTGTGTGTGTGTGTGTGTGTGTGTGTGTGTGTGTGTGTGTGTGTGTGTGTGTGTGTGTGTGTGTGTATGTTAGAGAGAGTCAGATGGCGAGATGTAGGCGATTGTGGTGATGGGGTTATTAAGCATTCACTTTCAGCTTCTCAAGAGAGCAATTTAGTTACCACACAAATTAATGCACTCACACACACACACACACTCACGCACGCACGCACGCACGCACACACACACCTCCCAAACTCTGATCTCTCCAAAGAAGCTGTTGATGCAGGAGGGCAGTCTCGGTGAGCAGAGCTTTAAGGGTTAATAGGCGACGGTATTTGGAGCCTTTATAGGGGCTGTTGCATTGGGCTTCACTGCTCCATTGATTCATGTCATCATTCTCTGTCTTTATCTTTCTCTCACTTTCACTTTCTCTCATTCTCTCGCTGTCGCATTTGCTTTAGTTCTCTCATTCTCTCATTCTCTCTTTCGTTCTCGTTCTCGTTCTCGTTCTCGGTCTCTCTCTATCTCTCTCCATCCCTCCCTCCCTTTCCCCTTCACCTGTGATTTTGCATGCATGAGCGCAAACATAGAGGATCTCAAATGCATTGTGCACATCTCCATATAAAAAGGAATTTATGAACGTAGACACACACACACACACACACACACACACACACACACACACACACACACACACACACACACACACACACACACACACACACACACACACACACACACACACACACACACACACACACCTGTGTATGCATAAAGAAAAATGCTCTCTCTCTCTCTCTCTCTTTCTCTCTCTCTCTCTCTCTCCTCCCTGGGCCTATCAGTGCGTGTATAGAGATGCATCTCTTAGTGGTGCGGTGGTAATTTGATTTCCCTGCTTGGCCTGATTGGATTACAAGGCTGACATCCATGTCTGCGTCCCTGTAGCCGTGGCCGTTTAGAGTGCTCAGGGTCTTATGGAGGAGGAGGAGGAGGAGAAGGAAGAGGAAGAGAAGGGAGAGGAAGAGGAAGAGGAGAGGGAGGCGGAGGAGGAGGACACAGGACACAGGACACTGGACGCAGTGGAAGGGCAGGCAGATTAATGAAGGCTGGCAGTGAGCCCTGCCTCCCCACGCCTGCCCAGTACGTCCCCCGCACCAGAGAAAGAGAGAGAGAGAGACAGAGAGGGGGAGAGAGAGAGAGAGAGAGAGAGAGAGAGAGAGAGAGAGAGAGAGAGAGAGAGAGAGAGAGAGAGAGAGAGAGAGAGAGAGAAAGGTATCTGCCTGGAGGCAAAATGCAGCGCAGTATGGCCCACACCAGACAAGCACCACCCACCCAGCTCACTCAGCGGAGTAGAGCATGCCACAGCTCAACACATTACAGCATCAGCATGGCTCAGTATTGTCCAGCCCAGAGGTAGAGGGAGGAGGGCCGAGCCCACACCAGCTTGCTTGAGACTGTACCGCCACGCAGCAGCCTGCTACCTGGATGCATTTGAGCTTTGAGTTAGCACACACAGACACACAGACACAGACACAGAGACACAGAGACACAGACACACACACACGCACGCACGCACGCACGCACACACACACACACACGCTAATTTTCTCAGTGCTGACTCTCAGGTGTTGCGTTTACAGGTGTTCTGTGTCAGGGGTGACAGTGCAGCACATTTCCAGTCAGCAGCATCTCAGTATTGCTCTGCTCTCTCTTGTATGGCATCAGATCCACCCTCATACAAGTGAAAAAGTGAAAGAAAGCCCATTGGGAAACTCCAACTCCCATTGTCATTGTGACACAGCACTCAAGTGAACACTGCACACTGCACACAACGAAATTGCATTTATGCCTCACCCGTGCAAGGGGGCAGCCCTCAGTGGCGCCCCATGGGGAGCAGTGCGGTGGGACGGTACCATGCTCAGGGTACCTCAGTCATGGAGGAGGATGGGGGAGAGCACTGGTTGATTACTCCCCCCACCAACCTGGCGGGTCGGGAGTCGAACCGGCAACCTCTGGGATGCAAGTCTGACGCCCTAACCGCTCACCCATGACTGCCCTATACCCATGCTGTAATGAGATACATAACATTCACTGTATCCCACTCTCGAAAGTAATTTGTTAGAGGTAAAGAAAATGAATAAAAATAGAAAAACACACCCCACCAAAATTAAATAGTTTTCCACTTTTTAAATAGCATGCCTATATAGTAGCCTAATAAAAACGCAATGTAACCGATGTGCTTCAGCCAGCTATTGTCAAACGAGCATTGGAATGTGCCAGGGTAAGTTTGGTTGTCTCATACAGTGGAAGCTATCATTTCATATATTGAGAAGCAATGACGTCGTACTGTAGATGACATCTCAATATTTTAAAATGTTTTAGGCTTATTCAGTAGCTTGCAATTTTTTTTTTCCAAATCTGAAGTCACTCTCCCATTTGCAATCAGGATATTGAGGAGAAAGCCCCAACTCCCAAAAAAGCCATCTCTCTTTGGCTTTGACAGCAAGGAAACCTTGTTGTCTCGTACATGCGAGCAGGGTCGAGAATTGGGAATCTGGCCGGAGGCTGTAGGAAGCGACATCAAACAGGCTGTGTAACTCAGCTAGCATGCAGCGCTAACACATCTCTTGTGGTGTCCGTATCTCAGCTAGCATATATTGCTAAAACATGTCCTGCGGGGCTAGTAACTCGGCTAGCATGTGTTGCTAAAAGATCTCCCGTGGTGACAGTAATTCAGCTACCTTGTGTTGCTAAAACATGTCCTGTGGTTTCGGTAGCACGGCTCGCATGTGCTTGTCTCCTATAGTGCAGATTATTAGCTTCACAGTAGCCGCATTCATGCCTCTGGACCTGTTCAGTCAGGTTAGTATACACCAGTGGTTCTCAAACTTTTCTCATCATTCCCCCCTTCGGATTGTCTAGATGTTTCCAAGCCCCATGTTTTCCACAGCAGTACTCGCGCAGACTGATTTCATGATCGTTGCGCTGTGCAGAATCAAAGGAAAGGTGACTGGTGAGATTTTTAAAAAAAGAGGGACGTGTGTTCCTTTCCTATGCTATTCAAATTTATGACAATTTATAATATAATGTTGGTGAGGGCTTAAAATGTATTGCTTATTGGAGAGACAAGAAATAATTTCCTTGAGGAAAAAAACCCCAAATCAGATGTCACACGCCCCCCCTGCAATGCCTCCGCGCCCCCCCAGGGGGGCTTGCGCCCCACTTTGAGAAACACTGGTATACATTATTCCTCCAGTGAAATGCCTCATTATTCATCAAAAACAATTCATCACATAACAACAACAACAACAACAACAACAGCAACACAATAACAACAATGTGTATTTATAAAGCACATTATCACAATTATCTAGTTGACTCAAAGTGCTTTCAAATACACATACACATTCTCACAATCACACACCAGCTCTGGACGCTGCCAAAGGGGGTGCTAGTTGTACTGGGTTCACGTGACAAATCTTGATTTCATAACATCAGAACTAGACCTGCTAGCGCAGGAAGACTGTGTAGCTCTACTTATTAGAACAATACTACAACATTAGAGGCAATCTTTAGTAATAACAGACTGCTAATTGGTCATTGTTCTGGTAAAGACAAAAGGATACGATTTGCCTGCCATGAAAATTGAGGTATAGTCTCTGTGTGATTTTCTCGCTGACACTTGCATACACACCAGCACCTGCATGTGCATAGTGCACATGTGCGCGCATTCATGCGCATTTGCGCACACACACACACACACACACGCACGCACACACACACACACACACACACACACACACACACACACACACACACACACACACACACACACACGCACGCACGCACGCACGCACACGCACACACACACACACAGAGTGAAAAGAGAGTGGCTTCTTTTGATGACAGTCGTTTGTACAATAAGGAGAAAAACAGGGTGAAGGTTGGGAGGGGAAACTGACAAATTATTAGATTTCAAAAGCCCTTCTCAAATGAATGAATGTGCAACACGTTCTCATCACATCTAATAACAGTGCACACAACCATACATCTCCCTTTAGTGAGGAGGACACACACACACACACACACACACACACACACACACACACACACACACACACACACACACACACACACACACACACACACACACACACACACACACACACACACAGTCATTACTTTGCTCCATGATATTTCAAACATGTATCAGGCACGGCACACATGCATACAGAGTATCCTTGATGGGGATCTGATTAGCAACATGTTAGCTGTTTATTCAGGAGCACAGATTAAATCCCTGCACTAACATTCAAACATAAGCTCCTCCAGAGCTTCCCTGAGTGTGTGTGTGTGCGTGTGCGTGTGTGTGTGTGTGTGTGTGTGTGTGTGTGTGTGTGTGTGTGTGTGTGTGTGTGTGTGTGTGTGTGTGTGTGTGTGTGTGCGGCGCGTGTGTGCGTGTGTGTGTATGTATTTGTGTGTGTGTGTGTGTGTGTTTGTGTGTGTGTGTGTGTGTGTGTGTGTGTGTACAGACTCTCCCACTTTCCTCGTTCAGCCATCAGCGAATCTAATTTGAATCTGTGTAACAGACTTCTCAAATCCAATGCCTACAATATTTATTCAGCAGTGGCGGTGGCGGTGGCGGCAGCTGCACCAGATATTAGCTTCTGGAGTCGTGCTGTACGGTACTTTTCCGCAGCATCTCGGAACACGGTGCTGGTAATAAAGACTGGCTCTGGGGAAGGTTTAGTCAAAGTGTGTGAGTTATATTGGCAGCATTTTATTGAAGCATCTTCGCTTCTACTGAACACAACCCGCCCTCCACAACCAGTGTTGGGAGTAACGAGTTACAAAAGTAACTAATTACTGTAATGCATTACATTTTTGAGTAACGCAGTAATGTAACTGATTACAGGGGGAAAAATCGGTAATATGTCCTCGTTACAATGCAAGTAACTTGCACATTACAACAAATTTTTTCACCTACATTTTGTGTGGGTATTTTGTTTTCTTTATACAATGTTCGCGGATCACCGCGAGATCAGCCATTGCATCTGATAGTAGGCCTACGTTCGCGCAGAGATTTTGAAATTCCGTGCAGAACATTGCTTCCTCTTTCACGCTTCGTCTTTCGAAATGGCAGGCTGACAAAGGATGACCGATCCAGAAGATCCAGCTTGCTCGTTTTCAAGATGGGTATATGCCCACTACTTTGACTTCATTGAAAATAAGGACGCCAAGAACATTTCAGTTAAATGCACACTGTACTTGAAACCCAAATCGCTTTCCACGTCGAAAAACAGTAGCCTACAAACAATTTGACGATTTGAAGAGGTGCCATAGCACCACCAAATTAGTCAGGAAAGGAGGGGATGCATCCCATTCGCACGAGACAGGGTATCCGACGGGGGGGATGAGTACGTTGCACCCCCTCACTTTTGTTCAACTAAACATCACTAAAATTGAAATAAATCCATTTGAAATAAAATATTATACGTTCGCCTGTCAAAGTAGTGAAATTGAAAATGCTTGCTGTCGTTGCATCACTCTGTAGCCTATCACTGTAAATTCCAGCGCAATAGTTGCATGAATAGAAAGTCAAAGTCGCAGAATATGCTGGCCGCGGTGCTGACTGTTGTGAGTGAGTGACAAACTGATCTCCGCACAAAGTCACATGATTCAGGCGAGCCACGAGCTTGCAAACTGACTGGCTGGTATCCTCGCAATCATTTTTTTCGCCTATAATTTCGTTCATTGATAAGATAAGATTTTCCCTGTGTGCTGTAGGCTAATTAATATTCAAAATGGGCCTACTGTAGCAATGCATGCATCTGCTCTTTTATCAATAATAATTTTCAAACTCGTAGTGCAGTGAGGTGGCTTTATGTTTCAGCCAAGTGCAACGGAGCCTGTGCTGCATGCGTCCGTAATAGATAAAAAACGGCGCTGGTGTGCATGGTAAGGTGTGGTAAGAAGAGAAAGGATTAATCATTGTATTGGTGAATCAATATTGTATGTGGGTAAGATGCAATTCCTGAAAATGTTGGTTTTCAGTCTGCAGGCTTCCAAAACGACTTGTGGATGGCAGGTGAAAGTCATGCCACCTCATAGATTTGCACTGTAGATTGCCAAATCCTTATTTCCAGTCATTTATGCAAAAGTAGTGTAATGCCTTACTTTTAAAAAAGAGTAAGAGTAAAGCAGGCGCGGAGTGGCCATCGGGAGATCGGGGACTTGTCCCGGTGGGCCGCGGCCGCGAAATACATTACAACGGCCGTATTATGTTCTCAGCCGGCCCCAAAGTGTTAGGCCGCATTATAATCTCAGCAGATCCAAAGAATTCCAGTGTCAAAGCTAATGTGAACCACCTACAAGTCGCTTCTTATCTGATGGAAGGTTGACTCAACAGTATATATACCGTTTAGCCGACCGCAATACCCCAGTGACGGTGTCAAACAGTAAATTGGCCACACCCCTTCTCTACTGATAATGTTCATAAACCGTAGATCGCGGAAGTTTACTAGATCTTAGTAACATAGTTTCGTTTTCAGTATTTCAAGAACCTGTGATATTTAGATTGGTTACCAAGGAACGGAAATATTGGTCAGTTGTGATTTATTTTCCGATTTCCACATGACTGTTACAGTTTACAGTCTGCCACTCCAGATTCACTTCTTCTGTGGTTATTGACTTGGGTTACGAACATACTCCACCAAGTGGTAAGGAAGTGAACTGCAGCTAAGCAGGAAAACACGTTGTACATGTTTTGATGGCATTGGTTTGTTAGAACTAGAGGTATATCTCCTTACAGTCGAAATAATGTTATATCATACATATATTTATATATGGCACATTTAGGATGTAGCCTATGTAATGTCTGAAGAAATGGAACAAAATAATTACCACACAAGATTCTGATGTGAGCAGCGCTGGGTGTGTAGCCTAAACTGTGGATTAAAATGTAATTGCAAGAAACAAAGACATTTGCTGCGACGAAGACAGCGTTTTAAGGTAGGCCTACACCGTTTGGTTATACATTTTGTTGACTTATAGTTGTGCTTTGAAGTAGCTAGGTTTGGCTTATTTGCTGCATGGTGGGTTTATTGCACAATGTAGACAGACTTTTTGTAAGCTATAGGCTACTATACTATATTTTGTGAGCCTACTCTTCTAAAAATCCCCACACTCAAAACTTTGTGCCCATGCTCATCCGTCTTCCTTAAACGATATTTCAATTTCAAACTGTCAAAATGACAGTGGAGTGCACATTTGCATGGAACAGTAGCGTGATGTAGCCTAACCTAGTAGGCCAATGAATGCTTTGGACTGTGATGATGGCTCCAGTGGTGTAGTCTACTTTTTGAAGTGGGTATACTGTATATTTGAGCATTTTTTTATGTGTACTGTATATATTTGTGCTATTGTAAATAATGGATCAATCCATTTTAAGTGGGTATACTGCAATCCCTGAAATTTTGAAATGGGTGCGTATACCTGCGTTTTACATAGACTAAACCACTGGCTGTGCATTTCATCAAGGTGTAGGCTACATTCTCCAATTCAGGTTGATATTTTGACTACACTAATGTTCACATGTAGTACGACTGCAGATTTCGTGGCTTTTGTCTTTTTGGTTAGGAAACCATGTTGTTCGCTTTGTTTTTTTTTGTTTTTTTTGTTTTTGTTTTTTGTTTTTTAAAGAGGGCCGCCAAGGGGAAAATTCTCCCGGTGGGAAAAGGTGGGCCACTCCGCCCCTGGAGTAAAGACAGTAACATGTAATAAGTAGTGCATTACAGTTTTTGAGTAACTTTCCCAACAGTGTCCCT
>NC_085862.1:17131126-17133626 GCF_034702125.1 Engraulis encrasicolus | reverse complement strand
AATGTTTTCTTTACATTATTCCGCTTGTGTCTGTGTTGTCATTCAGTTTCCAGCATGTCTTATGAAGGACAGTGGGCAACTGCCATTCCAACATACTGCCACTCCAACAAATCGCCATTCCGCCTCTCCGTTTTCATACCGCCATTCCAGCACTTTTGAAAAAAATAGATACCACCACTCCGACAATTAAACATCAATGTCAGAATGGCAGTATGCCAGAATGGCTGCATGTAACCAAGGACGGCATTGCAAATAAAAGTGGAGATCAATGAAAGAGAACCCGAATGTTTGTTTTTAGATTTAGATTTTAGATTTAGCATGTGTCTTTCCGGCATGTCTTATGAAGGACAGCATTGCTGCTGTTATCCTGCTGATTGAGCCAGACTGTGGGCCGCCCGCCTGCCTGCCTGCCTGCCTGCCTGTTCCAAGGTGCTCCGCTTAAGCATATTGTGGGGACGGGCTGAATTATTCATTTTTATTGGTCCCTCAGCGTCGTCATGCCCTCTGATGCTACAAATCTGTTACCGTAAAGCACCCAGCGCAAACCATCTGTCAGCCTTTACCTCCTCCTCCTCCTGTCCTCCTCCCTCATGCTTCTTTACTCTCTCACTATTTCCCTCCCTCTGTCGCTCCAGCTCAGTCACTTTCTCTCTCATCTTCTCATCATTCTCTCTATCTCCCCTTCCTCCTCTTTTCCCATCTCTCCCCCTCTCTCTATACTTCCTTCTGTCGGTCAATCCCACTCTCTCATTTATTTCTGTTATATTCCCTGTTTATAGGCCTATCCTATATTTGTGTGTTTTTCTTTCCATCAGTCTCTCTCTTCTCTTCTCTATCCCTTTTTTCTGCACCTCTCCACTCCCTCCCCTCTCTCTCTCACTCCTTCTTCTGTGTTGTTGCCCTGCGGCTTTCTTCTCCACACACATGGCCGCCAATATGGGCAGTGTGCAGGTGCACTCTATTGAGAATACACACACACACACATGCGCACACGCGCACAAACGCACACACACACACACACACACACACACACACACACACACACACACACACACACACACACACACACACACACACACACACACACACACACACACACACACACACACACACACACACGTTGCATGTCACAAAGGCACTGTGCTGACCCTGCCTGTGTGGACTGTCTGAAGCAGAGGAGACTTTGAAGACCTATCCTTCACACCTGCCTCAAAGCCATGGCTCACCATCAAACCCCCCCACAACACAGCTGTCCCATACAGGACTCTCACATGCTCCCCTCCCCTTCCCTTTCTCTCGCTTTTACCTCTCCATTTCCTTCATCCCCCTTTCCCCCTCTCCCTACCCCCTTTTCCCTTCGTCTCCTCTGCTCTCTTTTCCTGTCCCATACAAGGCTTATGCTATGCTTCTCTTCCTCTCCCTTTCGCCCCTCTGCCCCCTTTACTCCTTCCCCTTTTCTCTCTCTCTCTCCTTTTCTCTTCCTTTCCTCCTGCTACAAAATTTTCTCTCTCTCTGTTCCCTCTCTCTTTCTAATTATCTGTCTTCTCCTCCCATGCATCCACCTCTCAGCTCCAACCCTTCCCTTCCCCGCATGGTCAGCTCTCTTCTCTTCTCTTCTCTTCTCTTCTCTTCTCTTCTCTTCTCTTCTCTTCTCTTCTCTTCTCTTCTCTTCTCTTCTCTTCTCTTCTCAACATTCTTTTTATGGATATCCATTACCGGCTCTCCCATACAGTCCTTTCAGCCACCCTTCCTTCCTATGATGTTTTCCCTTTCTTACCCTTTTCCTCTGCACAGGCTCTCTCTACTCTTATTTCTCTTCTCTTCTCTTCTCTTCTCTTCTCTTCTCTTCTCTTCTCTTCTCTTCTCTTCTCTTCTCTTCTCTTCTCTTCTCTTCTCTTCTCTTCTCTTCTCTTCTCTTCTCTTCTCTTCTCGTACATGCTCTCTCTACTCGTACCTCTTCTATCCACTTTCTACAATTACCTCTTCTATCCTCTCTCTTGTTTCGTCCTCTCCTGATCCAAACGTTCTTCACATCCCCATTCATGCCCCACCAACAACCCCTCCTTTCTCTCTTTTGAGGCATGCTGTGTGTATGTGTGTGTGTGTGTGTGTGTGTGTGTGTGTGTGTGTGTGTGTGTGTGTGTGTGTGTGTGTGTGTGTGTGTGTGTGTGTGTGTGTGTGTGTGTGTGTGTGTGTGTGTGTGTGTGTGTGTGTGTGTGTGTGTGTGTGCATGCATGCATGCGTGTGTTTGTGGCCTCGCTGGGCACCTGCTTTGAGAGATACAGACGGAGGCCCACCGCAACATTTTTTGATGCATATTCAGGTGTCCCTGTGCACCAATCACAACACACTCCTCATGATTAATGCATCTCTAGATGACCCTATGCACCAATCACAGTGTCCTCCTCATGTTTAATGCATCTCCAGGTGACTTTTTGAACCAATCACAGCCACCCAGCTTCCTGGGGAAGAGAAAAGTGCTCTGTCTGCCAAATATGAG
>NC_085862.1:17111126-17126126 GCF_034702125.1 Engraulis encrasicolus | reverse complement strand
AAATAATTTTCTTCTTTCGTTTTTTTAAAACACTATTTTTAAAATAATGTCAATACATGTTGGCAATTTATGTAATTCCATATTCTCTGGGAATACATCTGTTGAATTGGATATACTAACCTGCAAATAGGCTATATTCTATATCGGACACCCCCATTATCACGCATTGGTTTAGTCCGCCCGCTCGCGGACTTTTGATTGTAGGCCTACAATATGCGGAATCCACACTCACACTTCAATATTATGCATTAAACGCAGCAGCCGGTTAGCAATGAAAGACGTCTAAAACACCAGTCTTTCACAAAAATAATAGAAAGGCAAGAGAGACAGGGGAAACAAAATGAAGGAAAGCAACTGCAGCTGATTTCTTGCAAGAAAGGTGAGCCCAAATGTCAAAATTGCAGCCTAGGCTACACAGTAGGATAACTGGTTAGGCCTATCCCATTTCCATTCCGTGTGGCCTTCTGTGATAGCCGAAGTCAAATGAAAAAAATCTAATTTTGGTGGCTATCATTGTAATAGAACCCATAGCCTATTTGTCTTTGATATATTCAAATGCCCCAAAAGACCATGGGTCGATGTTGGTTCAAATATCCAAATGATAGCAAAGCTATTTGTAAAATAAATCCCACTCAATTTCAGAAAATGTCACGGACGTGAAGATGCCCCCCTGTCGCAGCAGGTGCAAATGGTGTGAACTTGAGAGAAGGTGAACCTATTTTAGCTAATATCCTAGTCTTGAAGAAAAGCACTTTCTCAACCGGGTGCAATGCTGCCCGCCCTGGTCATCAAATTTGCAGATTGATTCTGTCCTCGTAACGATATGAATAGCCTAGGCTATAACGACGTCATGTTCATCAGTTGCCAATGTCAAGTTGCTGTCAGTCTTGAATTTTCATTCTGCTTTTATTTTGCGGTCTCAACACTCTCAATAGGAAAGCTCTGGTTACTTGGCCATATCTCTGACCATCTGACAACGCCCGTTATAGCTGAAGTGTGGTAAAATAATGACGAGATTTTGACGGGGCACCAGTCTGCGTTATGAATGCTGCTGACGCCATTCTATCTGCGCAAAGCGGTTTGCATAGAAAAGACAGGCAGAGTAGCCTAGAACTACCTCCGTGCTGAGCAGGTAGCCTATCTGCATTGAGTGCTCATGAAAATTACTACAAGGTAGGCTACTGTGAAATAGTTCCTGGCTTATTAAATTCTGAAATTATATGCAGTAGCCTAATAAATAGGCCTAATGATTTCAAAGAAATAAATATAACTTCGGGGTGCCCTGACTTTAAAAGGTTGAGAATAACGACATCAAATCCAAACAGCGTCAGCCTACTTTAGTTCTTTACTCTGCTTTACAGCAGGTTTTAAGCGAAATTTCGAAGTCAGCTTCTGTCAGTAGCCTAGGCTAAATCACAGCTGATTCTCTGTCCCTTGCTCTCCCAAACACTGATACAGGCAAACGTGACGTGGGTGCGGGGCAGTGCAAGTGAACGAATGTGTGCGCTAGCGCGTGTGTTTCTGTTCAGCGATGCACATTGAAGAAAGTTCAGTTCAACATATCAATGTCTCATGTGTCCATAGTGCACGAAATAGTAGGCTAAAAGCATTGAGAAGAGAGATGTAGGCCTACCAGTGTCTCCCCTCACACCATAGTGATGAAGTGATTAAAAGTCATCCCTATGAATATGATAGCCTACTTTTCATAACTGGTTATGTGAAAGATTAAGACATTTTATATTTTTTATTATGTCTATTAGCCTATGTCATATGATTGAAGATGAGGATGATTCAAGTGAAGGAGAGGACAGCATAGAGGGGTATTCTGAGGAAGGCCAGAAGGATCACAATATCAGGAGGTAGGCGCGCGGGGGGTGGGGGGGGGGGTTGTTGGGTAGGTTGTGTAGGGGGGCCCATGGAAGAGGTCATTCCTAGGGCCCCAAATTTGGTGCTACGCCCCTGATTACAACTGTTTCAGTTTCCCTTGTCATTACATTCACATTACAAACGCCAGTAGCAGTTCAGCTTTTACAAAATGAGTTTATAGTTCACTCGCGTGTTGGCAATTCAAAAGAACACGCACGTACGGATAATGGTACACTAGTATTGTCACAGCAACATAGTCATTCCTATGCATAGGGCTAATCACGTTTGGAACAACTCGACCTAACTTTCAATACAGGTTTAAATTTCACACAATACCTCGCTAAATCACATCTACTACTCTTTAGTGCTTGATCAAGAAATACATTTTGAAGAAAAACAACAGTTTTACCGACCTGTGATGGGAATTAAGAACAACACATCAGACAAACGTGACCATTGCGTTTCTGCATTGTTTATTCTGCAGAGTTGCCAGCGGTCACGTCAAGTTCCCATCACCTACAGTAGAGCGCCCTCTGCTGACGTGAATATGAAATACCACATGTAAATTCAGACAAAGAAAATGTCCATGGTATAAAAACCCTTGTAAATAATGTATATTTTTAGCGTTTGACTGAAATACTAATAAACTCAGGGAATTACTTTGCCCTTATGAATTACTTCTCCATAAGTATTTAATATGTAATGTGTGGTGTGTCATGTGTGCAATTATTTAATGTCCTTAACCAACCCACTACACTCGCCCCCTCTTAAGAGCTGTCTCCGGACAGTTCCCACCCAATTCCACTACTTTTAATCACTATAATAGTTCGGACGGGGGTACTGGTATGGTACACTACAGAGGTAGTACAGCTGGGGAATGTAGTATGGTGGGAAGCCCTGCAATACTGGGGTGGGGTAGCTAGGCAAAGACGAAAGACTGTTTGCATCCACTCCAAAGGGTCTATATACTGGCTGACCTAGTGTATCATAAGTCAGTATCTCTCTTGGTCGTGCAACTCTACTCGATCTTCTCACCCCTCCTCTTCCTTCTCCATCCAACTCCTCTTCATCCCTTTCCTGACCTCCCTGGCCCGCCATTCCTTCTTCTCCTTGCCTTTCTGTCTCATGTCCATCACGTACCTCCTCAGGTGGAGGCTGGTTGCCAGCTTCCGTCTCTACTGCATCCTCCAGCTCTTGTTCTTCATGGTGATTGTCATCAGGCCTTAAACCTATGGCTGTCGGACGAAGTGTGGACTCTGCATCGGCAACTTGAGGCACTCCTCTTTCATCACGGGACCGTTCTTTTCGGAAATTGTACATCGGAATTTCATCCACAGGTCCTCCGAGATAAGTGAAGCTTTCCCCATCTGAACTGTCTGCCTCAGCCTCCACTGGTGGAACGGCTTCCCGCCGCTTGCATCTTTCTTTTACGGATGCTCTCCGCTCAGTCGCTGTATCCTCGACAGGCAGGTCATTGACTGGCAACAGGAGATTGCGGTGCAAGACTCTGAGAGCTTGGGTGCCCGTCTCTGGTTGCACCCTATACACGGGTCCATCTTCAATCCGCTCTACCACCCGATGCACTGTCTTCTCCCAATAAGCCCTGAGTTTTCCGGGCCCTCCTCTTTCTGATAGGTTCCTCACAAGTACTCTGTCTCCTACTTGGAGTGTGAAACCTCTTGTGCCACGGTCATAGTACTTCTTATTCTTGGCCGATGAGTTCTTGCTGTTCTGGGCTGCGATCTGGTAAGCTTCCCGCATCCGCGTGGCCCATTTTTCTGCAAACTGCTTCCGGTTCGATATATCTGTGCTAGACTGAGTGCCAAACAAGAGGTCAACTGGCAATCTCGGATTTCTGCCATACAGGAGGAAAAATGGTGAATAGCCAGTTGCCTCATGTCTCGTGCAATTGTATGCATGTACAATGTGAGACAGGTGCTCCTTCCAATCACTTTTCTTCTCTTCGTGTAATGTACGCAGCATTTGAAGCAGTGTCCTATTCACCCTTTCAACGGGGTTACCCTGGGGGTGATACGGAGTGGTCCGTGAGTGAGAGACCCCAGACAGCTGCTCAAGTCTATGGAAAAGGGTGTTCTCAAACTCACGACCCTGGTCGTGGTGCAGCCTCGCTGGAAAGCCAAAACGGGGAATAAAGTCTTGGAAAATCTTTTCGGCAGCAGTTTTTCCAGATTTATTCCGTGTGGCGTAGGCTTGTACGAAGCGCGTAAAGTGATCAACAAGTACCAGAATGTATTCATAGCCCCCTTTGCTGGTCTCTAGATGCAGGTAGTCCACACAGACTAAGTCAAATGGAGCACTTGAGGTAATGCAGCCCATAGGAGCTCTCTGGTGGACATTAGGGTGTTTTTGCTTTATACAGGCACATTTCCTCCAGACATACTCCTCTATGTCCCGCTGCATAAATGGCCAGTAAAATCTTTCTCGGGCTAAGTTGATAACCTTATCTGCGCCAATGTGTCCCATCTCATCATGCAAGCTTTTAAGCACCACTGACTTCAGTTTCCTGGGGAGGACTAGCTGCTTATATTTGCCACTATACCTGTAGAGAATTCCATGTTCTACACTCAACTTATTCCACTCGTACAGTAGCCTTCTCCCCTCTGGTGTCATCAGCTCCTTGTCTTTGCTATTGGGAATCCATCCATTCTCTTTCCCCAGCAAGATGTCTCTAATGGCTGGATCCTCATGCTGTGCCCTTTCCAGGTTTTCAGGCGTAACTGAGGCCACATTGGTTATGGGCACATCAGTCTCGCTGTCATGGCTGAGCTGTAGGACCGCCGTCATTGGCACCTCGTCATTTGTCACTACCCTACTACCCTGCCATACAGCTGACACAGTCTCAGGGGACACGGAGTGAGTGTGTTCATGGAGTTGTGGTCCAGGAGCTTGAGTGGGTACCTAGATAGGGTGTCAGCGTCCGCATTCATTTTCCCGGGTCGGTATTTGATATCAAAATTAAAGTCTGCTAACTCACCCACCCACCTATGACCCACAGCGTTCAGTCGGGCTGTACTAAGGACATATGTTAACGGGTTATTGTCGGTGTAAACCCTGAAGGAGGGTGCATAATAAAGGTAGTCACGGAACTTGTCGCATATTGCCCATTTTAACGCCAAGAATTCCAATTTGCCAGAGTGCAAGTGGTAATTTCGTTCTGCTGGGGTCAATGTGCGGGACCCGTATCCTATAACCCGTAGCTTGCCATCCTGGTGCTGGTATAGCACCGCTCCTAACCCTTCATTAGATGCGTCTGTATGTAACACAAAGGGTGACTCAAAATTGGGATAGGCTAGGATGGGCGGATTGGTGAGCATTTCAATGAGCTTGCAGACCACTTCTTGATGTTTCACTGTCCAGACTATGGGTGTCCTTGATGGAAGCTGGCCACTTTGTTTCTGTTTTGACACTGTCCTGGCTCGTTTGGGTTGTCGGTTGATTGGCTCCACATTCGTCTCTGATGAGCAAAGCAACTCGAACAAGGGGCGAGCCAACCGGGAAAAGTCCTGGATAAACGATCTGTAGTAGCTTAAGAAGCCTAGTAGCTTACGAACATCTCCTACTGTGTGTGGCTCCTTTTCCTGTAACGCTCTTACTGCCTCAACATCCTTTGGATCCATTTGGATGCCATCTTCTGAGATCAGGCGCCCTATGTATCGGACTTGTTTTTTAAACACCTCACACTTTTTGGGACGAAGCTTAATGCCATGTTCCCTCATGCGACACAACACTTGCCTTAAATCGTCCACATGATCTTGAAATGTCTTTGAGTAACACAGAACATCGTCTAGATACGGAACGCAAGTTTCATCCCTGATGCCTTCCAATACCTCCTCCATGCACCTTTGGAAGGCGGCTGGGGCGTTCGTGAGGCCGAACGGGATGCGAACCCACTCGTATAAACCCCATGGTGTACTGAACGCCGTCAATTCCCTCGACTCTTCACTGATAAACCCCTGGTGGTAAGCGCTCCCTTGATCTACAGTCGGTCCCCCTACAATGCACACCCTTTACCGAGGTAATGCCACGTCATCCACCTTGGTACGTACCGGGCCTAGCTGCAGTGTACCCAAACAACCGCCGGGTGGCACTTGGGAGCGCTCGCTCAATACCCATTCACTCACACGCACACACGGGCGCGCACACATACACATACACATACACATACACACACACTCTCTCTCTCTTTCTCTCTCTCACTCTCTCTCTCTTGTTCATATCAGATAACCATAGCACAGAGTGGTGAAGAAGCGCAAATGTGTTGGCAACATTTATTACCATATGGAATATTTTAGACGATGTTGACGGCATATTAATATGCTCATATTCACCAGCACGCACCGATTCAGCGGATAACGACATGCCTAATTAAATTGTGTGAGAACACCTCCAGGAAGTAAGAAGAGTCATAAAAAGAATAAATAGCCTAATGAATTTTCTTTTCTTTTTTTTTATGATGATCGGATGAATTGCCATTAATGTGCAAGCTCTAGGCTATGTGTAGACCTAAATTGAAGCCACAAGCCCCTATACCGATTCTCGCATCGCAAGATTTGAAACGTCTAATATTGCAACTTCAAACTTGTTATCTGGATGTGGATACTTTTTTCGTTCGGTAAAAATTATGGAGAGTGCAATAGGGGGCCTAAACCTCACTGCAGTAACCTACAGCGCCGCGTTTGAGTGTTTAAGCGTTGGCTATTTATCTTACATCGCCAACAGCTGGGGCGATAACCTAACCTACACTTCCGTAATCAATGCTTAATTTGTAAATCACAAGGTACCGGAACGCAAAAAGCATATGACATCACAGCGACGGTGAGTTGGACAGAGGTCCCGGAACGCACAGAAAAACTATAATTACGCAAACGAATACAAAAGGGAAAAAAAACAGATGCAATTCCCTGCATTTGAAGGACATTGAGTCCCATGTCAGCTCATATCCATACGTTTGTTTCTTAATACAAGGGACGGTTGGCAATCCAATGGCTATTTTAAACAACAGCCATAGCATAGGCTATTAAATGCTGTAATGACAACAACCAATATTTTTTGTTTGATCGCTAACTTTATGCTTAGTAGTTTCGTGCAGTGCATGGAAATTATGCTTTCCCCATGAGGTGAAAAGAAACCGAAGCGGTCTTATACCTATTATTCTATACCTATTGAAAGGACAGTGCATGGCTGTCCAATTCCCGTATTCACACAACGTTGGCATAGGCCTATTAAACGTTAAATCCTCGCTTTGTTGGCGACTTTGTTGCATATGATTTGGCTGATCCGCATGTGCTGTTGCGATATGCCACTTCACTGTTTCGAGAGCTCGCGCACTGATGGTAAGCGAGCTGCGATTTTCAGGGCTCGCGCACTGATGGTAAGCGAGCGGCGATTTTCCCGGTAGAGTTGGCTTTTCACACTGACTGTCTGCTCGCGCTGCGGTCCGGTTGAAAATCCCTCCGACCAATGTTTTATTTGGAGTGTGTAGGCCCTATTTGAATGAAATATCACATTGTCTTTGCTGTTTTCGTGCTCAAATTGACTTGTAAGCAACTGTCGGGTCTTGGGAGAGAAGATAACGCGCGGGCACACATGCTGAGCGCTCGCCAGCCGAGGAAGATCTCATCCTCTCACCCAGGTTGTCTTTTTCGCTAGGCAACATGACTGATCAATGCACCAAACGCAGCCCAGGTGCCACTAGAAATTAGTATGTCCAAAACCTTGTGTGCCGACCAAAATTTGATAAAAACTTTTAAACAATGTTTGGCACAGCCAGTGTCGTGCCGAAAAGCGAGTCCCTGCCAGAACAAGAGTGCCCTCATTGAAACCAATGTCATTTTTTGAGAGAAAAATATACTCATTTTTGCAGAATGAATTACATAATATATGAACTAAAATATGCTTATGAAATATTACTCGTCCTCCACTTAATATGAGCTATTTGACTGAAACTGCAACTTTTGTTATGACAATTAGGCTATTCGATTCCTTTATGGAAATAATAGCCTACTGAAATTGTAACCAGCTCTTTGTAGCCTAATTCTTCCAGAATGAATGCAGATGCTTTATGGATATGCTTTCCATCCATGCACTCTCCGTGCAGGGGTGGTGGAAAGACACCAAACGTGCCATCACCATCCCCCCGGACCCACGAAACCCACTGCGCTCCGAAGTTGAATTCCTTTTACTACTTTATTGCTATGTGTGCATAAAGCGCATGTTCGATTTGCTGTAATAGGCTACGACCAGTAGCCTCGACGTGTCTGTCTTTTCTTTTCCTTCTTTCAATATTTAGTAGGCTAAAATATAATAAATAAATAGAAATAATTTGGTATCCATGTCTGGTTAGCGTCTGGGCATTTGTGGTCTTTACCTGGTTCTCCGCACCATCTTATGACAATGTTGAACAATGTTGAACAAAAAAACGGATGCACACACGTCATACTCTTTTATTACCTCATATTGTTTTTATTGTATTGATTTTTAATTCTGTGTATAAACAAATAAACGTAGGCTAAACTTGAAATTTCAGCAAGAGTGTAAATTTATTTCACAAGTAGGCCTACAGAGTTTTAGTAGACAATGCCTACACAGCAGCCTTTACAAGTTGCCTAATGTAGGCTACACTGCAGATAAAGACAGCAGAAAACATCCTTTCTGCCCGGCTTAACCAGAATTGCGTTCCGTCCCTTTCGCTGTGTCTCCTGCGACTCGGCCTGTTGTTTGTGCAGTAGTGCGCTGTTTCCCTTCACCTACCAGTGGGCTCACCACCTAGATCGATGATTTGGTCGATGACTGTATCCAGGTGATCAATGTACCAATGTGTGTGTGTGTGTGTGTGTGTGTGTGTGTGTGTGTGTGTGTGTGTGTGTGTGTGTGTGTGCGTGCGCGCGCTCGTGAAAAAAAACCTCTTGGCCGCAAACTGTTAAACTCACACGGCTTGGAGGGGCGCTTACATAAATTTCAACGGACTACAGTCTTCAACTGTGTGAATGTTTGTCTGTGGGGGAGGGGTGATTAAACCCCTACACGCACACAAAAGAGCTCGTGGTGTGACAGGTTATCCAGCCTCCGAAGAAGGAGTCATAGTTCACAAGTGTCCACAAGCACTAATAATAATAATAATAATTAAAAAAAACCCGTCTTTTTTATTTTATTTAATTGTAGGTAGGCCTATGCAAACTGGATTGGGAGATGGTGAATGAAAGACAGAAAAAAGTCGAGTTTAAATTCACATGGTGGTCTTGTTTAGGGCTCACACTTGTTATGTTGTTGTGTTATTATCAAATGCCCTATCAAATGCCCAATGCTAAATAAAACATGCAATTTGCTGACTGTATTTCTACTACTACTAAAACTTGGGGATGGACAAGCACGGAAGCACAAACACAGGCAGACGCTTGGAGGGGCGCTTACATAGATGTCAACTAACTACAGTCTTCAACTGTGTGACGGAGTGAATGTTTGTCTGTGGGGGAGGGGGTGATTAAACCCCCACACGCACACAAAAGAGCTCTCTCTCTCCAACAACACAAGAGGGAGTATTCGCATTGGACGCACTTGTTTAGTCCCTCACAATGTGTAGGGCCTATGCTTGGTTGCCATATTAAAATCAGGTTTTAAGAAGAGCACACACAATCGAATCGAAAGTAGCCTATAGCCAAATATTTTAATTAAATTCGGGCGGTTGGTTGAATCATTCAAATAGCCTAATTAAAAATAGCCTATATAGTAGCCTATAGGCCTATAGGCTTACCACCAACAAAAATTATGAAATAATGAAAACAAATTATACTCTGTAGCCGCCTTAACAATAGAAGTAATTAGGCCTATTAATGAATTCGTTTGCCAAAAAAAATAGGCCTAAGCAAAAAAAAGAAAAAGAAAAATTTCACACTTATCTTAACACTTATCATACTGTCACAGGTGGGGGGTGCGCGTTTGACAGCGGCACCCCCACTTAATACCAACTACCCCGAGGAGCATTGTACACATCAGGAAACACCAAGACAACAAAGTCATTTAAATCAAGTATTTATTTTCTATTTGGAGACATAGTTCTGTATGCATGTGTGTGTGTGCGCGCGTGTGTGGATGTGTAACCAGTTCTCTGTCCGCGGGGTCCTTAATGGTCCAATGTCTCTGATCAGCACCTCAAACCTCTCACTCGGTCCGTGCGCATCGTAGCCTCCGACAGGTTGGGCAGGGCCACCTGGCTCGTCTGGGCACGCGGAGGCGGATCAGCTGGTGGAGATAGGAGAAGGGTAAACAGGCTTCCAGTCTCTGAATTCGTATGAATAACGCACAGGGGGATGCTAACTCCCATCACCAATTGTGAATAAAATAGGCCTACACAGCACGAGTAACTAAGCTACTTATTTAAAGGAGCACACGTGAGCAGCACAGCAACCAACACAGCACACATAAAACGATGGTGTAGGGGTGGCCATCCTCGCTGCGCAAAAAGTCTTTTCCGATCGTGCATTCGCTGGGTCCGGGAGTGAGAGAGTGAGTGAGTGACAGACAGAGCGGGCCAGGGGCAGCGCACACAGCGGGGAGGAGGCTTCAAGGTGAAGGCTATGGTGACCAGGCGTGGCACTTAACTTCGGTGGTGAGCGTCCTCCACCACCAGCTTTCCAACGCAACCTCTTCGTGACTCTGGCCGCAAACCTCGTTCAGGCAATATGCCGTCCGCGCCATTCGTAGTCGTCTGTTGCTTGTGTCGTCCAAAGGACCGAACGCGTGCCCCATCTTCTCCTGGCCCCATCCGGATACCGGCGTGCAGCTCACCCCCCTCCCAAGGCTGCCCCCGGCCGCGGTAGTCTCTCCGACCCTTCTCTCGTGCGGTAGCTGTGCGTCTCGTCCTCCTCCGGATCCTCCTCGCCATCTTGCCACCTGCATTCAAAAAGCCCATACCCACCCCGTACACCCAATCACCTTTCTCCCTCTTCCCATTGGCACCTGCAAATATTTGCAATCAGTGAGAATAACAGTTAGTCCAAGTTTGTCACCCCCGTGACAATACGACTGCTGTGTTTAAAAAAAAAAAAGGCAGTGCACAGCCTTTTGTGACACGTCGTGGTGTGACAGTCAGGGTTTGCCCCAGCACTTTATTGCGAAGGCGGCCACCTTGAAAGAGCCACCTACCACCTTGACTAGGTCCCCCGAAAAGATAAAGATTTCATGTTGTGAATGTAATTTCTGTAGTTGCTTAATCCAAAAATATGTACTTTTAACGCCCCACCACCTTGACTAACAAAAATTATGTGGGAAACGCTGGTGTGACAGGTTATCCAGCCTCCAAAGAAGCAGTCATAAGTGTTCACAATCCGTTCCTGGCATGAATGCAGAATAATAAAAACAAAACACCGTCGACTGGCGGTCTTGTTTAGGGCTCGCGCGTGTGTTATTATCAAATGCCCAATGTTACGTGCAACACAATGTCGTCGCCAAATTTAAAATTCGATCTCTCTCATGCTGGCGTTACGGGACACACTTAATTACAATGGTGTTCCTGTCTGATTGAGTCGGTTTTAATTGTCTTTACCGGTTCAAATTGTAGTATGTATGCAAACTCTGTATCCTGAGGATACCCGTTCCTGGCTTGAATAGTGCTGAAATAAGTTAGAGACGGATTGGGAGACGGTGAATGCAAGACAGAAAAAAGTCGAGTTTAAATTCACATTGTGGTCTTGTTTAGGGCTCACACTTGTGTTATTATCAAATGCCCTATCAAATGCCCAATGCTAAATAAAACATGCAATTTGCTGACTGTATTTCTACTACTACTAAAACTGGGGGACGGGCAAGGACGGAAGCACAAACAGACCACAGACACAGGCAGACGCTGCTCTGCAAAAGCGGTGCTATACTGCCCCCCGCATTCCGAATGGCCACAGGGTGTAATGATCACGGTACGCTGCCGCGGCCCGGCACGGTAATGAGCAGATTGAAGTTACACCATCTGTAAGATAGAAAACCAGGAGTTTCCCCCTAGCCTGTCCAAGAGGTCCTGAATCCGAGGTAGAGGGTGGCGGTCAGGAATCGTCTTGCGGTTGAGGTCCCTGTAATCAACACACAAGCGTAGGCTGCTATCTTTCTTCCGGACACACACCACTGGAGATGAATACGCAGATTCGGACTTTCTGACCCAGCCTCTGTCCAACAGATTCTGCACATATTCCTTGACCTCTCGGAGCAGGGGTTTCGGAATTGAATTGTAACTTCTCTGCACAGGGTGATTATCCGACAGATTGATCTTTAACTTTAGATTAGGAATGCACCCAATGTCACCATCCTCTTCTGTGAATACATCGGATTCCTCATAAAGCATCTGTCTAACTATTTCTTTTTCTACACTGGGGAGGTGGCTTAAGTCTACTGGTGGGTGCCATAACTTGTGATTCTCTCTGGGTGTGTTCACTGCATTTGTAGCACATACACTGGGTGAGTACAAGGCATTGTCAGTTTTTTTTCTTGGTGGCCCTTGAAGCGTGGCCCTGTTGTCAATTGGTTTGCTGTCCACAATTGGCTCAAGGGTGCCGAGTATCGTCCGCTTGGGCAAAAAGATGTCATGCTCGGTTGTATTATACACTGGTACGGACACACTCTTTGAAGCAGCACCATGTACATCCACGAGTGCGGGCAAGGCCTCTAAGCCCTCAGGGATGGCTCCCTCAAGGCATGGCTCAAACATCATGTTGCCTTGCACAGGCATTGGTTTAAAACGGCACTGGATGTCAAGCAATTGGCCGCTGCTCACCATCACTCCTATCTTTCCCAGTTTCACAACGCTCATGCTTGGTACCTCCAGGGCTTCTGTAACTGCTGACACTAGGCATTCAGCGGTCTGCCGCTGCACACTCATTGCCTCCGACAGCAAGTCGCATAGTTTGACTGTGTTTGTGCTCTGGCCACTGCCTTTGATTATCTCTTCAATAACGTTGAACCCGACCAAGGGATTATCCATGTAGTTTGTGACAACAAGCATTGGTACATTGATGGCTATTTCTCCCCCTTTACCACTTTTAATTTCTAGTAACAGACTGACCCACCCCTCAAAGGGTATCTCTGTTCCATTTGCCGCTGTGACATGGAGTTTGTGGTCGGCCAACAGGCTCTCTATTGATTGCATTTTGACCTCTGGTAACTTCTGTTGGAGCCATGACCTACCGACCACACTGACCTGGGCTCCGCTGTCGAGCAGTACTTCAGTTTCGACTCCACCCAGGTGACAGTTCAGGAGGCATTTGCTTCCAATCAACCCTGCCATACGTTCTCTCTTGTCATGGGGTTGGCCTGGTGTCATCATGGCGTCACTCTGGAGACAGTGGAGTGAAGCTTGTGTATGCCTGTCGCCCTCTACTGGTCGTTGTCCAGGTGGCCTGGTCTGGTTTCCCATCTGTGTAGTCGGAGAAAGACAACCAATCGCTCTGTGGCCTGACTGCCCACATTTGAAACAATGGCTACAACGCTCATTACCTTGAGACACACAGGTCTGGCACCTCCCTTTTGTATCGGTCTTGGCGGCTGATTTCTGTCTTACGACTGCGATGTCAACAGGAGTCACCATTCGTTCCAGGCTCTTTGCTAACACTGAAACCTGAGTAGTAAGGTCATGGATAGCATCACGATTAGCCTTTAACTCCACTTCAACATTGTCACCCTGCATCTCACCGCCTGGTGCAGCATTTACACTGGCCACTTTAGTTTTAGATGACCCCTCAAAACGTTTTCGTCTCTCTGTGTCTATATTAACAGCTTTCGACACTAGCTCAAGGATAGCATCATCAGTAAGGTTCGGACGTGAGATTTCGGGACGTATGTCTGTCCGAACAAATGAACATTTCTCATTAAATCCCTGGAATAGGGAATGAAGGAAAACCCCTTGCACCAATTTACCGTCATACTGGAAGTCTGAGTCAGTCTGCTGAGCAGCGAGCAGTACCCTCTCCCTCAACCCCATTAACCGGTAAACAAACTGTTGTGGAGTTTCCTTATCTGCTTGTTTGGCATTGCTAAGCTCCTGAAAGAGCTCCGAGCTACTTTGATCTTTTAAGTGTGCTCGCAGAAATCGTTTGAGCTCAGTTACACTCAGTATGTCTTTGGCTAGCAACATGTTTTTAAATGTACCTGGTTTGATTATTCTCAGCACTGCCCTGATGACCTCTGATTCAGAAAACCTTTGTGCGCTACCTTCATCTATCTGTCTGCAGATGTTGTGGTAGCTAAGTTCAGAATCTGAGTCAGAAATCTGACCACCTTGAATTTTAAACTCTCGACGGGGCAGGAATGTGGCAACATCAGATAACCTTACATAACCACTTGGTACCTGCTCTGCCGAAGTGGCAGTTGAGTCAGATGAGAGAGTCTTTGCTGGTGTGACTGGTAGGGAGTCTGGAACGTGAATGTCCATGTTCCCTGCTGTTGTGGGCACGACAGCTGTACTGCCTTTCCCAGTTGGCGCTTGGATTGGAGTTGGACACTGCAGTTCATCAACGAGGTCACGGAGTGAGAGGAGGTGTGAGAGTCCTTGGTCCTCCTGATTCTTCAATGCTTCACTTTCGATGAAGTGGACCACGAAGTCAAGGAATTCCCCTTCTGACGCCTCCTCACCTGGCACATCACCCGTGTCTGGCCCGTGGCATGCGTGTGCTAACTTGGCAAGCACCTCAACGTTCCCGGCCCCCGCCAATCGGTACAACTGTCGCTTAAGGTCTCGGTGTAGTAGCTGTAGCTCTGTCATCTTGAAGAGGTTGAGATCTGCAGGAAACTTGAAGAATCTTGTAGTCTCAGGTATGTAGTTCTATGTAGATCAGCGTCGACCAGTAGGTGGCGCCGATCCCGGACGAGCCCCCAATTTGTAACCCCCACGCCTAAGTGTGGGCGTGGTCTGTGGCATTTACCCCTGTGATGGGAATTAAGAACAACACATCAGACAAACGTGACCATTGCGTTTCTGCATTGTTTATTCTGCCAGAGCAGGTAAATGTGAATTAAATGATAAACTCAAACAAAAAGTCAATAGTACATGACCCTTACTATTATTAACATAGCCAAACCCTCAATATAGAGGTCATTCACTTCTCCTATGGTGTGACAATTCCTTAACTGAACAAA
>NC_085862.1:17091126-17106126 GCF_034702125.1 Engraulis encrasicolus | reverse complement strand
CTAGCAGCAACGCTGAAGGTGCTACGTGTACGGCACTAGGAGGGCACCGCCTGGCTACTTTTGTCTGGCACCTGCAAAAACTGTTTTTGGATGTGCGCACCCTACCCAAAAGTTGTGCAGGTGTCATGCCAAAGATCCGATCCAGATATACCAACAAACCCAGAGTCTCAAATCTCCATAAAGTACGGAGAGAAAGACGGATCAATCAGGTTCTGGTACAACAGGCACATTTGGATAAATTCAGGTTCATGTTAATCTAAAGTGAGCGTCCCGTGTCATCAGTTTCACTCAGGTGTTGCGGTAAACGCTGTCTGCTGTAGAGGAGGTGCTGCGTTTATTTAGCAGCAGCAGCTAGCACCTGTTAGCTGCCCTGTTTAATCATGCACATCAGGAAGAGGAGGACAAAACCAGGAGTGCGTGAAGTGAAGAAGGGGTGAGGAGGAAGAAGAAGAAGAAGAAGAAGAAGAAGGGAAGAAAGAAAAAGAAAAAGAGCAGAGTGTCCACCATATGGAGAGAGGCGGAAACTTTTGAACATGAACATTTCCATACTTAATGATTTCATAAATATGCAGATCCATCTGCCCTCGTCGGCACGGTGATGGGTGGCCCCTGTTGGGGCAGGTTGGTTGTCATAGGAGACAGGCCGACACACGGCCCGGACTCCAATGTCCCCCCCCCCCATCTTTCCTGTTCTTTTTGTCTGTTTCTTCTCTCTCTCTCCCTCTCTCTCTCTCATAGTTCTCTCATCCTTCTCTTTCTCTCTCTCTCATCCTTCCTTCTCTATCTCTCTTTCTTTCTCCCCTCCTTCTCTCTTTGCCTTTCTCTCTCTGTCTCTCTCTCTCTCCCTTTCCCCATCTCCCCTTTCTCCCTTTTCACTCTCTCTCTCTGCAACAGGAAGGTTGGCTATCGTTGGACATCTGCTCGTGTATATTTATGAAGGCTCCTGCCCGGTGTCTTTCAGTGTGAAAGGAAAGGCACACCTATGTGACTACAGGCCACGTGTCCCGCTTGGTGTCCGTCACCACGTGGGTGGTGCGGTACGGTAAGGTGTGAAGGGGCCACAAGGGAGCTTTGTGAGAGAGGATATCTTGCCAAACAACCTTAAACGACAGACAAGTGACCCCGGGAGAGAGGATTTTCACTAAAAATGAGCAGAAAAATATTGCGGTGACTTCAGGTGAGTGTGGGGCCAAATATGCAGCATTTCTGTCACCTCAGCTGGTGGTGTAATTATTGTTTACTTCGACCATATTAACACCTGGAGGCTACCACTAGTTATACAGTATGACACCAAATAGTTATGCAAAAACCTGAGTCATGCTGACTGAGGTAAATAATCATATTATATACACAACAAAACAAACATACAAGCAAACAAACATGCACACACACAGGTGTCGCACAACTGATGCCAAATGCACAGTCAAAGAGATGAAAGAAAGAAAGTTAAGAGGGAGCGGGAGAGAGCTGTTCTCACTGGAGTACACAGTAGGCAAAACACTGAACTTGAAAAATCCGCCTCCTCAGCATCCCCTAATATAGCATATCGGAGAGCAATCAGAGCAATAGCATAGCATAGCGTACACACAAACAGTATAATACAGCAGTATAGACAAGCCTAGGCAATACACCCCTTGTTGTAAAAAGGATCTTTTTCCCTCTCCCCTGCTGCAAGCGGCACGCTGTCAACACTGCTTAGCCTGATTGTGCCGCAACAACAGAAGAAAAGCAAGGTGAAAGTGATTGCTTACGCCTGCCGCATTTCCTGACTGAGGGCCCGACAAGCTATTGTTGAGCCAATGATTCTTATTGGCACGGGGGGCTGAGAAAGCTTGCGGCAGGACCGCAGACGGGCGCTTTGATAAGATAAGTGTTTATTGGTTCATATTGGCCTGTGATACACCGCCACTGCCTGCGGCTGAGTGTGTGTGTGTGAGAGAGGGAGGTGCGTATGTCTTTCCAAGCAATAGAATTTCTTTGTGTATGTGTGTGTGTGTGTGTGTGTGTGTGCGTGCTTGCGTGCATGCCTACATAGACTTATCAGAGGTACAGACTTTAAAAATGACTTTGAGGAATCGTGTGCGTGTCAGTGACACTGAGGTGTCACGCAGGGGAGATGACAGACAATGGCGGGAAAGCGCAGGCAAGGGAAGGGGACAGGGGGCGAGGTAAGCAGGTTACCACGGAAGCAGTGGCAGCGGCGACAGACAGCATCAGACGATGAAGATGGATGATGGCATGTCTTGTATGCCTTTTAGCATGAGTGTGGTCTACAGTGGAACACAGCGGTATAACACCAGCGCTATCATTTACCAAGAACTTTTTAAATCTAAATGACAGCAACAGCCACCCACCACCAACTTGGCATACAGCATATACGCACAAATTTTGTACATAGAAAGGAAACGTGTACCAAATGTAACAGTTGTTTTGCAGGTTTGGTTTGCATGCAGATTTACACACTTGTCAGCAGTTTTTTTTTCAGTTACAGTTTATTTTGTCTGAGCATCACTTGCATACAAGTCCAAATGTAGCAGAAGCTAACTACTAGCAAAGTTGGCGTGGAACGTTGGTAAAACCTCCCTCCCGATAGCATCATACAGTGTTGATGCTGTTGGGCTGGGGGAGTGGTCCTTTAGTCCAGCGGTATCGTACTGTGCCTCCCATTTCCGAATCGATGTGGTTGATGAGGTCGCACGTTCGTGCCCCGAGGGGGACGAACAGGTGCAAGATGACCTACGTCACACAAACTCTAGTCATGCAGCAATGTTGTGGTGGGTCATTTATTTTCCATAACTACGTATTATTATTGACACCACTGAGTCATTTGTGATTTTACTCTCAACTCAAAAAGCACTTTTCCACATACAACCCGGCCGTGTCGCGCTGTGTCATGTTGAGCTGAGTGGTGTTGTTAAGTCAGTCTGGTTTGTGTTTTCATTACAAACTGTGTTACCCAGAGTATGGTTGGAGTTACGGTTTTGGCGTTGTCATGTAGCATAACTTTAACGTAGGCTAGTTGACTAATGTAAGGCCGACAGATGTCTGATCTATCGAAGGGCTATTTATAGTTTGAGCGACATTTGGATACTGCAATGATGATTTCTGCTTTCGATTTTAATGTCAAAGTATTAAACAAACAAACAAACTAAAGAGAGGTCTAAGGTAGTTGATCAGGATTGTTTTTGATTCACCAGTGAGGGCGAGCTGACTTCTGCGTAGTAGGCAGCGACATACCCGCTCAGCTTAGTTCAGCCGCCCGAAAAAATGAGGGCTAATTTTCAAGCTGTGCTGTGCCGCACTTGACTAATCAAAATGCAATAAACAGCGGCCGAGTCGTGCCGTGTCAAGCTGTACCGGGTCGAATACGAGCAGTGGAAAAGCGCCTAAAACGTATCCTGGAGTTTACTGGCAGTCGTAATGACTCAATATATTACCGCAAAAGCTATATTTATCATCAGTTCTCAATATGATTCCAAATGTTTTATTTATGACCAGGCCTTAATATATAATGGCAAAGGTTCCCTGTCTTTTCCTGAACTTAACCGTCACTGAAAAATGTTTGCCACAGTGACCGTCTTTTGTGTCGTCACTATATATCGCAAAGGGCGTATGTTGGACGTCACTGTGCAGCACAAAGACGAGCCTTTGACATCATATATTGAGGCCTGTTGAAAGTGTTGTATACTTAGGTGTGAGACTTTGTAGCACAAAAAAACATTCCGTATCATTTCTTTACAGAGAAATGACCTTGTCAGGGACCCACAGCCGAAGTCAGTGCTACAGTATTTCTCCTCGTGTTGCAACCATGGAGGTAGTATAAGAACTGGAGAGAGTGAATAAGTCCCGCCTGAAGTCATTTCAATGGGAAATGCTAGGCTAGTGAATTCAGCCAAAATTGAACAAATTTTTCAGCTTCAAAGATGGAGTCGTTTCCGCCACCAGTTTACTCAGCCAATTACGTGCCACGTTAATGACTGACTTACGATTGACCAGAAAGTTATATGGAAGACGGGCATTGGATGCATGAAGGTGCCCAACCACACACACCTGTATAGGTATGTGTGCCCAATACTAAACTCGCGCACCCACCAATTGCGTCCACCCTCTTTGAGCGAAGTGGTGGCGGAATTGCGACGAGGAAGTGCCTTGCTAATCGGCGAAGCTAATCAGCCAAATCCTGACCCCCTGGTTGCAACAGGTCAGTACCTCACCACGATATGGCATTTGCCCATCAGTCTTGTGTTTATCTGTCGCTCTGGTGTTAATCCTAGCATAATTAATCGGCTGTGACTTCAACGTCTGGCCCCAGCTCACCTACTATAACAGTCAGGCTCGCTATAGCCTGCTACTCCTCCTATCTGATAGATATGGTAAACAACACAGAACAACAGAAAAGAGACAAGAGAGAGCGAGAGAGAGAGAGAGAGAGAGCAAGAAAGAGAGAGAGAGATGGAAAACAGAAGAACAGAGACACAGGGGAGACACAAAAAGTCAGACATACAGCACAAAAGGAGCAAAAATGACATGACAAAAATAGAGAAAAAAGGAAGACAAAAGTGAAGATTTGGAAGGAAGTGAAAAATGAAAGAGAAAAAAGGAAATGCGAGGGATAGGAGGTTGGTCGAGAGTGAGAAAAGAGAGAGTAAGAGGTTGACAGAGAGGAGAGAAAGTAAGTCAGAGGGAGGTGATAGACAGATGAAAGAGGGAGAGGAAGGATGGAGGAAGGGGAAGAAGGGGAGAGATATCAAGAGAGCATGAGGAAGGGGACAAGAGGACGAGCTCTGTATTTACTCGGTTTGGGAATGCCCTATGAATTCCTGTCTTTTTTTCTTGAAATGAAAGTCTTCCTCCTCTCTGGTGTGACTGCATGAGCTTCAAGGCAGCACTGCTCTCCTTTCTGTGACAGTTTAACAGTGATGCACCATGTATCGGGTATCTTGAGTCGTGTGTGGGGAGACTGAGGAAGACATGTGCATGTAGTGGAAAGGCTGTTTCATAGTAGGTGCAATCGACTTAGAATTTTGTCGACCGATGGACAGAAAACACGTGAGCTAGAACTTGTTGTCACGATGTGGGTGTTACTAGGTGCGATCGACTTAGAATTTTGTCGATCAATGGACAGAAAACATGTGAGCAAGAACTTGTTGTCACGATGTGGGTGTTATTAAAACAGCGCATTTAAAGTCGGCCACAAATATGAACGAGACCATGAGCTCGCACCAGTTTGCTCTACCAACACACCACGTGTGAGGAGTGGGGGGACAGGCAGTGAGGAAGAGCTGAAGTGGGGACCTGCGCAAACTTGTGTAGGGGTGTGCGACAAGACTTGTATACACACGTGAGTGAGTTGTTGACCAACCAGTTCATGGGCGCGTGACCTCGAGGCAGTCTGCAGGTGAGCGTTGAAGGGGATAAGCAACTGCAGAGGTTGCAAGATATGACTGCAGTCGCATTCATCCCGCGATAGTTTGACACCATGTGACATGTCACCTCGTTGATGTAACATCACCGAAATGTTGAAGTTTGACAGGAAATCTAACCGTCATGCAGCATTTTCATCCAGAGTGCATTGCTGTCTAAATGCGCATGCATGCGTTGACGACTACTTGAATGCACTTTAAGTTGCATTGCAGCTGGCTATTGCAGCTGGCTATTGCATGGCAGAGTAAGAGCGATGGCTTACCTGCTGTTTGGTGTATGAAACTAGTCAGCTGTTGACTCAAGAGCAGTGCAGTTGTATTGCAGCCTTTCCTTACTCAGATGTGTATTCATTTGTGAACATGTTGACTTGTAGCCTTGCAATATGTTGTTATACATTAGCCTGATTTATCATCGACGTTCAAATCTCTTCGAGACTTGGTCTGACCAAGAGCATAACAATTAACATTTCCCTAACAGCATTTCTCAAACGTCCTCCCTTTGGTTTGCTTATGGTTGTTTGCTTACCGACAAAGTGAGAGGAGTTCCTGTATTTTCAGGAGCTCAGAAAGTACTTGCATTGCTCTTGACCTGACTAGTTGCATCGCCGAAAGCGTTGCGTCACTAGGGCACAGCCTGGCCAGTTATCCATAACCCTGGGTACATATTCAATCTTTATTGCTATATACGTTTGTGTGAACTCTGATGTTATTACTTTAGTGGACTTGGCCTTTACTTACATGTTCTTTGTATTCTGTAGGTTAATGATAACACAAAGAAAATGTGACTGTAGTTTAATATTTCTGTTTTACTTGAAGTTCAGAGTTATACTGAGTTTAATATGTCTTGGCCTTTTGGTCGGAAAGCCGAATACACACAAACCTTTCAGGGCCGCTAAGACCACAAGCAAGACCGATGTCATTGATGTCTTCTTATATCGTTAAGGCAAACTCTACTTGTGTTTATCGACTGCATTTCTGAGCTTTCAGGCTAAGAATATCTGCCTGAAAAAGGGCTGATGTGTTTATACACATTAAAATCTGTTAAATCTGGATATTAATTGAATTACCACTGCATATCGACTACAGCTCTAAGCTGTTATAACTGTCTTCTTATGTCTTCTAATAACTCTACTTGTGTTTATCAACTATATGACAAAAAGCTGTAAATCAAGTCAAGTTGGCTTTATTGTCAATTTCTTTACATGCAAGTCAAGTCAAGTCAGCTTTTATTGTCACTTTCATCATATGCACAAGACATACAGGTATACACAGAAACTCTTTACTCTTCCACATCATGGTAAACCACACTGTGTATTGTGTTACAGATTATTCATGGTAGACCATTCTACAAGAAAGAGGGTGGGGGCTGGGGGTTAGTGGCCAAAGGCCTCAGTGAACATATGTGATTTTAGTACCTTTTCCATCAAAACCAATCTGGGCCGTGGCATAGGCAGACTGTTTCAGAACATGTGGACAGAAATACAGAAAGCCCTGTGACCTATCGTGCCATGCATGTGCCTCTACTCTTATGTTGTCAGGAGCTGCTCAGGTGATGGATGTCCGTCTTGCCCCACATCGCTGGGGTCCACCGCTGGGAGGACGGTGGCATCGAATACAAGTGCTTCCACCAAGAGCTGTCTGCAAAGACGACTTGACCCCTCCGACAGACCATCGCATATGCTCGTACCTCAACTGCCTGTCAATATTGCAATAGTACAGAAGCCTAGCAAAGAGGAGGCTAAGAAGTCACAGACCTCAAGGTTTCGTGGTCCACCAAAAAAAGAATAACTCTGTTGCAGCAGTCATAAAAAGAGGGTTAGATGTGGTGTGGGGGACACATCATTTGAGTTACTTTGAATCACACATTGTTTTGCAACCAATTGTATTCTTATTGCACTTGTTTTTTTATTTTTGTAAATAAATATCACTTGTGCCATTGACATGGTAGTTTGTTTTCTGGTGCATCACGATTTCTGAAAGTTGTAAGTATTGCGGAGTGTAGAAAATCCATGTACATTCTTTTAGTCTATTGTCGTATTGTGGACAATCTGTTTTACATACTGCCACAATTGTATTTATTGATCGATGTAACACTTCAATTAGATTTAAACCAATCTTACAGCCCTCATGTTTTCCTGGAGACATCCCATTACACCAGGGGACATGGAGTCCTGTAAAATTTGCTTTGCAGGTCACTGACAAGAATTTGTCTGTCCAAATGGTAAGAAACAGACTCCACAAATTTGTAGGTTATGAAGGCCCAATGTGTATATGCACATCAGCGGCTTGTCAAGCTTTCGCAGTGCTCCGCTTGTGCCTCCTGGTATAAAGGAAATGCCGACCCTGCATGTAAGTAGTAAACCCTCATGTGACTCTTGAACACCTTGGGTCTTTCTCAAAACCTAGGATGGTGTCCTTCCAAGTGTATCAGCCTAATTAGTCACACCCATTGATTGGATATTCTATAGAGTTCACCAAAAAGTATCATATCACTGGGCGTGACTAATTAGGCTGATACACTTGGAAGGACACTGTCCTAGGTTTTGAGAAAGACCCCTTGTGTACAGGGATGTCTCCTGGGATCACCGTGCTCTGGAAACCGTGCTGAGTGAGAGTGTAAAGAGCATACATGTTGCATGAAAACAGAATCCACTCAATAGGGTAAAGAATAACAGTATAACTTTATTTACAGATGTCTATTGACAGATAACTCTGTTATATACAGTTGCACCACTTCTGCAAGTGTGCTAGGCGCTGGTGGTTGATTATCAACCTATATGTCCTACATAGCCTCTTGTACTTCTTGGAAGCCCACATACGGTAATCATCAGAAGACGGATACAGCCCTCTGATGGACCTGACCACACATGATGGTAATGGTCTCCGCTGTTCTCTGCCCAAGGTTTCGCCCTGCAGGCCCAACTCCAACACGATGCGGTAGCAAACCAACCTCTTCTGACTGAGAAAACAGAGATGTGTTGTATAATCAGTTAAAAAACACATGCGAATATGATAGCATTATTGGGGGTTTTCAGAGATTATCATGTAGAACAAGAATCCTATAGTAGGCTAACCTTATTTGTGGATATTTTACTATAACCCTAAAACAAAGAATATCACAGGAATATATTTCATATTTGGTAGTTTTGGTAATGTTTTGTAGCATCTTTACAAAATAGGCTTCTAATCAGATTCCAATATGAATTAATTCTAATAGTGCCATATCATCACATAAATCACGGAGTAAGCCTATACAATAGTCTTGGTGCTTTTTCGGAAGGGACATTATAAGCAGGGCCAGTCAACCATTCAAATTTCAGTTTAGCCGGTAGAAAAGTAAAGACCAATTTATTAGGGTAGCCACCATCTGAGTGAATGTTTACTCGCCCTTTTGGCAGGCGATGGAAGTTACTTTAGACCCCAGATTATAAGAATGGTTTCAAAGCACTTACTCTGAGGACAGCTGGCCATCAGGTCCACTCGGTGTCGGTCGTTTCTTCCAGTTTACTTTCCCTTCGAAAGAAAAACTCCACGACAGCTGGGTGAACCACCATTGCTACAGACGCCTGTTCCTGGCTGACAGCTTCTCTCTCCCGGGCTCTTTGGACCAGCTGCTCCGGTGAAAACACTGGCTCAAATAAATACGGCTCTGGCTGGTTTGTGAGCCAGTCTTCAGCGTCTATACTCAGAGTCCATTGTTGCTTCAATCGATACAGACCTAACTTCAATTGTTTAAATGTTGCAGCTCTTCGTGTTGTTGACGGAAGTGAGTGAGTCAGTGAGAGGGGGAGGGGGAAAGGGGGGGAACTAGGAGTGAAGATATCAATGCGTCGAAGTCGAAGTGCTCCAAATGTATTACTACGCCTTTCATTACAGTGCCATTTCTTTATCTAGGTAGGAAATCGCCAGGTTTCATTTTGTGCAACAACTTTGTGATCGGTTTACTAGTCATGCAGGGGAGATTTAATAGGGAACACATGGAAGGATTTGGTCACTTCTAACTTAAGGCACCCTTTGCGTCCATCCACAAAGCTGAGCCAAGCTAATGCTAACGAGTTTGAGCAGCGCGCGCTGCTGACTGGGGGCGCGTCCGAAGACTAGGCAGGTCCAGAGGAACTCATCTCAGGTCAGAGAAGAACATATTTTAATATTGAAACACGGTGGACTGTTCCTTTAAGGAACTATCTAAAGGATTAAAAAGTCAGACTTGCATAAATACATTACTCTTATACAAAACAAAAAACTGCTCAATTTGCCTGTATGAAGTGAAGGGACTTCTACTTGAGTATTTATTACGAGTGACACTGAAAGGACCTAAAACAGCATATCTATTGTGTCACTGATTCTTAAAAGTTTGTCAAAAATCCAGCTGTAAAAGTGCTAATTCTGTTGAAAATCAATTACATTTTTATGAACAAAATAAATCCAGGTAATGACCAAGGGGTCTGTTAAACAAATGTACAGTTGTTTGAAAGATTGAAGTGTAATTTTATTACTTTTCCATGGCTATAAACCCACACTCTGTAAAATCATGATTTCAATTGATTAAAAATAAAATAAAAATCACTGATGGAATTGAATAATATCACTAAGCCTTGGAAGAACGTATTGAAGTGGTTCTACAGAACTGCACATAGTGAGTTTAAAACAATACAGTATTTGCTATATTTTCTGATTGCTCACACATATTCGTCACCACCGTTAGATATTTTTAAAAACAAAGACAATATATTATGGTATATACAAGGTCATTGTAATTACTGAGGACCGCCTTAGTACATAGGACTGTTACAAGTTCATTGAATTACTACCTGCAGCTGCCACATGCCTGATTTCTCTGGTCACATGGTTAACTTTGACCTCTATATAAACTCAGACTGTCACAATGCTTGAGTTGCTTGCCTAAATGACTGGTTCGCTGGCTCTCTGTCCGGCTTGTTGGTTAGTGAGCTAACTGACCGACCAACTGACTGTTTGTTGGCCAGCTGGTTGGCTGGCTAGCTCTACTGCATACTTCACCATCACTCCTATAAGTTTACTATTTTCTCTTCAATTTGTTAATTTGCTTGGACACTGGTACTGTCCCAACCATAACCTGTCAACACAGTCAATGTCGTATATTAGATTAATGTTAATTAATGTACTTTTTGAGAAGAGGTATGAAACACCGACAAAACAGAGCAAAAAGAATGCCGACATGAAAGAACTGATACTATGCATATTATGTAAAAGAGTAGTTTTTTGTCAACACCGTCAGATGTCACCACCATATTCCATTATTCCATAGTTTGTCAGATAGTTCCATATTTGACTGAATTTTGCTGGTTAATGAAACCTTAGAAGATATATTAGTAATCATTATGATCCAGAATTATACTCTAACCTCCACTGAGGCACATTTGGAGGCTTTTTTGTCACCACTGTTAGATAAGAACCCGGTGGTGTGGACATCTGACGGAGGTCACAAAAAAACACAGAAGACTTTTTTTTTTTTTGTGATTAACATTTTTATTCATTTCATTTTTTTAAAACATACAAGGTACACAATTACATAAAACAGCACACATTCTCAAACAAAAACAACAGTAATAATAATAATAAAAACAACAAGAGTAAAACTAATAAAAATAAATAAATAAAATAAGACATTGCAACATAAAACAACATACAAAAGGGGGGGCCGCACTAGAGAGTTACATGTGTGATGTATGTTTGTCACAGCAAAGAGTGGGGGTTAGAATCTGTAGTATCTTCAACCATCATTGTTATTTATGTGTTGTAAGAATCCACGCCATTTGTAATAATGCCAGTCTGGTCTGTTCAACTGTTGAAAAGACACCTCTTCATATGCCGCCACCGTGGCAAGGGAAGAATACCAATCTGTGATTGAAGGTACATGTGCAGATTTCCACTGCTGCATTATAAGTTTTCTACCAAGCATAATGGCTGTTTGGACCCACTCTGCATAGACAGCGGGAAGGCAATCTTTCACAATGGATGGGTCGCCCAGAACAAATAAGCGTATGCAGAAGGGTACATCTTCCCCAACAATTTTTTCTATACATTCATGAATAGCTGTCCAGAACTGTTGAACTTTGGGGCAACCCCATAACATATGAATTAGTGTCCCATCTTCTGTGCACTTCCAACACGTTGGGTTGGCTGACAACTTAGCTTTGAAAAGTTTCGTGGGAGTCCAGTACATCCGATTAATTATTTTAAACTGAACAAGCCTTGTGCGTATGTCCCGTGCCAAATTCTTTAGATTGTTTATTACATCTTTCCACTCGTCATCTGTATAGGTTACCTCCAGATCCCTTTCCCATACGGTCTTTAATGCAAGAATATAATCCTGATTTCCCGCTAGCATTGTGTAGTACGCAGAGGCTTCATGTCCCATTCCATATCTTTTTATAATGTGAGATGGGGTATCTGCACTGAAAGGAACTAGTGTGGTCTTAAATGTGTTCTTTAATAGACTATGTATTTGCATGTACCTCCAGTAGTTGTGTTTCTGTAACTTAAATTCAGCCTGTAGGTCGCCAAAGGATTTGAGATCTTGTCCCTCAAAAAGCTGGCCTAATGTTAGAATACCACTCTGTACCCATTCCTTCCAGTAGAATTTGGATTTCCCTATACGTAAACATGGATTGTACCATATACTAGATGAACTGTTTAAGAAAGGATTAAAGTCAAGAATTTTTGCAACCTTCCTCCACACTTCTTTCAAACATGAGATGACAGGATGATTCTGCGCAGTTGGGGGAAGTGTGGCTGATAGATACAAGGTCAGGTTAAGATCAGGACAAAAGTGAGCCTCTGCTGTATACCAAGGCGGGGCTCTTTCTGGTGGGAGAGACCACTGTGCCAAATGACGCAAACAGAAAGCATAATGATAAAGTAAAAGATTGGGAATTCCAAGCCCTCCCTGGCTAACCTTGTGTTGAAGTTTTCGAAGTCGAATTCTTGCTCGCTTTCCGTTCCACAAGAAAGCATTACACAATCGTTCAAACCTATGATACAGGGTCATGGGAAGAGTTACTGGGAGGGACTGTATAATATAATTGAATTTAGGGGCTACTGTCATCTTCAAAATATTAGCCTTGGCCCATAAAGACAGATGTAGGGGAGACCATCTTTCAATGTCTAGTTTGAATTTTTCTAGCAAGGGTTCCACATTCACCTTCATGATGTCAGCTATTTCTGATGGAAACAGTGTTCCAAGGTAATTGATACCTTGACTGGGCCATTTGAAGTCAGCTGGATGAAACAATGTTTTTGGACAGTATGAAGTCAAAGCAAGGGCCTCACACTTTGACCAGTTAATTTTATAACCAGAGAGTCTGGAAAATGAGTCAATCAGGGAGAGCAACGTAGGGATGGAGATTTGTGGTTGTTTGACAAAGGTCAAAATATCGTCTGCATACATCATGATCTTATGAGTCACCTGGCCAATAGTTATGCCCACAAAGCTAGCCTCTGAGCGAATGGCAGCTGCCAGGGGTTCTAAAGCTAAAGCAAAGATAGCTGGAGAGGCAGGATCACCTTGACGCGTGCCCCTGTGTAGCCTGAAGTAGGTGGAGATGAGGCCGTGAGTCATTACAGCAGCCGCCGGCGTTTTATAGACCAGAAGACTTTTTTTATCGGAAGGAGTTTTACGTGTTTTTGACGTATTTGAGTATTTCTTCACTTTAATACAGAAAAACATGTGTCTGACGGTGTTGACAAAAGCAAGTAAGAGCCTATTTCATGAAAAATAGGTTATAAAACATGGGGAGCTTGACAAATATAGAGAAGGAGGATCAGAAAGACACAGCAAGTCCGGAGGCATCTGCCGAGGCCGGGCTTTAGTTGTCACATCTGTGGACGTGTGACACTCTAAGGACGAGGCCCGTCTGTTACCATGGTGACCCCTGGTCGCAGGGGACTGAGGACCTCCTGACTACAGCAGGTTAATGAGATACATTCACATGGGCAAAGGGAGAGGTGTGTGTGTGTGTGTGTGTGTGTGTGTGTGTGTGTGTGTGTGTGTGTGTGTGTGTGTGTGGGGTGCTGACGCTGACGGTGCTGGTGGTGGAGGTGAGGGGGTAAGGGGGACAATCAGCATCCTCTCCCCTCCACACCTGCGCAAGGTTAACAGATTCATCATCGCAGGTTAGCGATGGGGGACAAATGCACCTGTACAACACCTGCTGCCATCCATGTCACACCGTCTCCCCTCATCTTTGGTCCTTATCTCTCTTTCTCTCTGTCTTTCTGTCTTTCTTTCTTTCTTTCTGTCTGACTCTGTCTGTCTTTCTGTCTGTCTTTTAGTCGGTCTGTCTGTGTCTACATCACACCCCTCCTTCTTATTTAGGGTGCTACAATGCACCTGTCATAATGTTTTTATTTGTATCTACATGTCTTGTTTACAAGAAAAAATGCTGAAAAAATATGTGCATTTAAAAATACCGAGAGACGTGTAGCCAGCACCTCATACATGGAGAGAAAATACATAGTGGAACTTCTTGGACAAAACCTGCCGCACATCATAATGACTTTGCCTTGGACGGGCGTTAAGTATTTGCCAATCAATATGCAATTTGGACACCTGAAAGGCATCTTCAGAAGTGCCCAGTGTGTGTGGGTGTAGGTGTGTGTGTGTGTGTGTGTGTGTGTGTGTGTGTGTGTGTGTGTGTGTGTGTGTGTGTGTGTGTGTGTGTGTGTGTGTGTGTGTGTGTGTGTGTGTGTGTGTGTGTGTGTGTGTGTGTGTGTGGGTGTGGGTGTAGGTGTAAGTGTGTGTTTGTCCTGAAAGGCATCTTCACGAGGGCCCAGCCCTCCACCTGGCTGTTATGATAAGCGTGTGTGTGTGTGTGTGTGTGTGTGTGTGTGTGTGTGTGTGTGTGTGTGTGTGTGTGTGTGTGTGTGTGTGTGTGTGTGTGTGTGTGTGTGTGTGCACTTAAGCTGGAATACTATTATTGGTAATTGCACTCTGTCAGAGTAGCAATGAGGGGTGCGGGAGAAGGTTTAGTAGTGGGGGCATGCCTGGAAGATACTGCATGCAAATCACCTGTGTGTGGGTGTGTCTGTGTGTGTGTGTGTGTGTGTGTGTGTGTGTGTGTGTGTGTGTGCCTGCGTGCGTGCGTGCGTGCATGTGCTTGTGTGTATGTGTGCGTTTGTGTGTGTGCGTGCTTGTGTCTGTGTGTATGTGTGTGCCTGCACGTGCACGTGTGTGTGTGTGTGTATGTGTATGTGTTTTATTGCATGTGTGTATTGGAGGGGTGATTAACTTGTAACAGGTATTCATTTGTCAGCATGAAAAAGAGGGAGACAAGACAGAGGGGGTGAGAAAGAGAGAGAGAGAGAGAGGTGAGAGATAGTGAAAAGGTCAAGTGTGATGGCAATTGTTATTTCAACCCAGGACTCAACCAACACACACACACACACACACACACACACACACACACACACACACACACACACACACACACACACACACACACACACACACACACACACACACACACACACACACACACACACAGACACACACACACACACACACCTCACTTTCTCACTACCCTTTTTCTCACTCTTG
>NC_085862.1:17061126-17086126 GCF_034702125.1 Engraulis encrasicolus | reverse complement strand
AGTTGGCTATGTACGTATTTCAACCCTTTCATAGGATCGGGTATCCGGTTCCGGATCCGGCAGGATCTTAAGTAGTGGATCCGGTATCCGGCAGGATCCTAAAAATCAGGATCCGGTGCATCTCTAGTTAGGAATCAAATTTAGATGGATGAAGGAGGGGGAGGAGTAGGTAGGTGCATAGGTATGGGGAGGATGGCATGGATTTTTCTTTGGTCAAGAGGAAGAGCTGGACGGCTAATCTGTCGTACAGGGGCTTTTTCCGGGTGGGCCTACAGTTCTTAGGGGCCAATGCTGATGTTTTTTTTTTACCTCTTATGGACCGGCTCACAATTGAGAGGGGGCGGTAAGCCATTCATCTGGAGTAACCAGCAAATGCCTGGGCTGTTTGTAGATCCCAGGCCAGCCCTGAGTCTAGACGGGGAGGGAGGGGAAGAGGAGGCTTTGCCAGGGCCACTGCAACCTATAGAGCAGAGAAGAGCAGACGGGAATGGAGAAGATGGGTCAGTTGTCCTGGGCCCAGGGAGAGGGGTGGGGTCCACAATTGGGTTCTCATTACATTGTATGTTTTCGGATGGGAGGGGGGGCCCATTCTGATAAATTTGTCCTGAGCCCCGGCTAAAGCTGTCAGCGGCCCTGCAGACCAGACCAAACTAGAGGGGGCAGGCTGACCACAGAGTCGAGTAGAGTCGAGTAGAAGAGGCAGGCGGACCAGAGTGATGCTGATTCAAGACGACCGGTCAATGAGGAGCCGGGCCTTCAAAGGGAACCTTGAATTATTCCTCTGGATAGATGACAGAGTGTGCTGCATTCATTCTGGCTTTTTTTAATCTGTGCCTTCACACACACACACACACACACACACACGCATGCATGTACACCCAAATACACGTACGCATGCATGCACGCACGTATGCATTATGCATGCATGCACGCACGTATGCATGCATGCACGAACGTATGCATGCACGTAAGCACACCCACACGTACACTGCCTTTGCCTTGTATTTCCACATGCACATACGGTGAGCTGAACCACATGGACACACACACACACACACACTGATGGATTTATGGTTGCCCAGGTGAAAAACCCATATACTTAAAGTGTACTTTCTTTGACCGTACTTAGTACAAAGTGTACTATTTTCGGCGATTTAAAGTGCGCTTCATTGCACTATTAGTGCGCTGAAGCACTACTAAAGCAGTACTTCAGCACACTTGCAGCACACTGAGGATGCTAAATTGGCACCGCTTTTGGACAACTTTAAGTGCACTACAAGCATACTTTTGAAAGTATGCTCCAAACACTCTTTTCATGCATTCGTATGGCATTAATAGTGTGCTTGAGTACACTTCTATAACATTTTATTGTTACTAGAAGTACAATAAAAGTATATTAACTTCATGCTTCTTTGGACTACATTGGAACATTTTAAGTATGTAAAAAGTATATCATATTAAGTATTGTAAATATATAACAGGTATGCTTGAAGTATATTTACAGTACACTCCCAAGTACAACGAATAATATAAATGTAATACTACAATCCATGCTGGTTTTCAGAGCTTATACATTACACACATCCACATGTCACAGTAGTGATACAGTATGCAAGCCTAGCACGACTGACATTTACAATCATTGCATTGTTACAGAGATTTCAGATACACATTTCACTTAACTTCATTCTTGTTCACCTACCTGCAGTTGATCATTTGAATTGATCACGAATGATGACCAGTGATTCTTTGTTTGAACAACTAGTTCCAACTTATCTCTCACCATTATATCATGGGAAGTGTGAGTCTATATATACGTGACCATCATAATGACGGTGGGAACATGGCCATTTTTTGTGTACCACTTTAAAATGTTAAAACTCCTACAATAAATGCAGAATATAACAATGAGTAATATTTTCATGCAAACCAAAGATATTCCTTAGAGGTAAATGGCTTTCTGTTTGAGAAATTTAGCTCCAACAAGTGCATTGCATGATGGTACATGCATGATGATGCATGATGGGTAAATGCACTTTGTGTAAGCACACTTTGAATATATTTGGATGAAGCACAATCATGGTGCACTTAGAAAAAGTATACTTCCAATATGTTAAAGTGATTTACTTTAAAGCGCACTATAGAAAATCACACTTCGAAGTCACTTGGGTGAAGTATAATCAAAGTGCACTTAAAAAAAGTGCAATTGCAATATGCTATTAAAAAATACACTTTTAGTAAGTTCACTATTAGAACACTATTAGTATATTCCTCTAAATACACTTTAGTCAAACATCTTCCAAGTGCACTTCATGTATGGTTGGCAAAGTGTACTTTCTTTGAGAGCAACTTAATTACATCTAATTTTAAGTACACTTTAAATAAGCATATTGTAAACATACTTTTTCTTAGCACAAAAAGTGTGAGTGCGCTTTTAACATGCTAAGTACACTTCAGTCGTGCTTTTATTGTACTAAATTGAACCACTTTTTCACCTGGGTGGACATTCAAATCTAACATGTGGCAGTCAGAACCATTACGAATACATACTGCACTGCCTATGCCTTTTGCTTAGCCATGCGCATACACTGAAACACACACACACACACACACACACACACCTGCATTTTTCCATATTACCGTAGTCATTCATGATGCATTCGTTCTTCCCAATTTGTTCTTCCCATAAATTCATATCTCTCTCTCTCTCTCTCTCTCTCTCTCTCTCTCTCTCTCTCTCTCTCTCTCTCTCTCTCTCTCTCTCTCTCTCTCTCTCTCTCTCTCTCTCTCTCACACTCCTCCCCCCACCATGCGCCAAATTAAAAACAAAATTCATTACAGCTCCACAAACATTCTTCAGTTGCAAAGCATTAGTGCATTACGACCAATTGGGCCCAATTTTTGGTGAATTCATACAATAAATATTACTTATGGAATCTTAATTACTTTGGATCAACTTACAATACAATCAACAGAGTAAACATGCATTTCAGCGCGGCTCAGTTTCCTCTTTTGTGGAGCAATAACCTTTGAAACTGCAATGCAGATGGAAGAGCTGTGCACAGCCTTGTTTTGAAGTGGAGAATTGGTGTTGTTAGGTTTCCTGCTATGGGGTGCGTTTCTCAAAGGGGTAGTTGTTAGCCAGCTAGCAACTTGGGTAGTTGCCAATGGGAAATTGCATTGGAAACAACAAAGTAGCTAACATAGTTATCAACTATGGTTTCGAGAAACACACCCCGTGTTTCCTCTAAAAGCACACCAGCGGCAGTGAGCTGCAAATACACATGCACACACACTCATACTGTATATGCACGAACAAACAATCACACACACACACACACACACACACACACACACACACACACACACACACACACACACACACACACACACACACACACACACACACATATACACACACACACACACACACACACGCACACGCACACGCACACGCGAACACACACTCTCAAAAGTCTTCCCTTGTTTCCTTCAGCCCCTGACACAGACCAGACTTCTCTTCAGACTTCTCACAGCAGAAAAACAAACAAACCATGCATTTAATTTAGATAGACAAAACATTCAACCTTCCCTCCTGCAGAGTTTTATAATAGGCCGAAATGAGTCTTTCAGGCGCCAGAACATAGGCCTACAGTTCCATTCTCGACACAGAGTTTGCTAAAAGTATTGAGCATCAGGGGAAGTATGCAAAGCCTGCAGGGGTAGAGCATCAGCAAAGCAAGGCCTTTCCCCACCGTGAGAAATCTATATCCACCCTGACCGGGTCGGTTGAGAAGAAAAATTCTAATTATTTGTCCTGTAGCCATTTCGATTGGGTCTCTTGCTCTCTCTCTCTCTGTCTCTCTCTCTCTCTCTCTCTCTCTCTCTCTCTCTCTCTCTCTCTCTCTCTCTCAACCCTTTTTGTGTAGAAAGCAGCTTGCGATCCAACTATATGTGGTGGTGCAAACTCACAGTGTATACTGTTGGAACAAAGCACATGACTCAAGCCATTGCATTAGTTGCATAATGTGTCTGTGTATGAACATAATTTCAACAACATTGTACCAGAGTGAAAAGATAAGGTAAGATCACATACTGTAGTTGGTTGAACATAGTTGGTTGCGGTGCAGACATCGACCTGGGTATGTGAAGTTTTTTTGCTTGGTTGAAAAAGTCATGGAAAAGCAGCTCAATATAATTTCTGTATACTGCATGCTAGTATGTGTGTCTAGCAATACAGTTGTGCAATTGTGTATGTGTGTGTGCATGTGTGTGTGCGCGCGCCCATGCATGCGTGCATGTGTGTGCGTGCACGTGCATGGTTATACAGCATACGCTTAAGTCGCCGCTAGTTACTCGCTCAGCGAATTAACTTAACCCTTGTGTTGTGTTCATAAGCTGCATACACCTGTGGTGTTCGGGTCATTTTTGACCCATGATAACAAAACTCAGCTATAAAATACCTAAAAACACTAGTTATCATCAAATATTGTTTTTCATCTCATGGCTAACTTGGTATGTATTCATATTCATGGAAATATTACTTGATGTATTCATCTTTTTGACTTTAAAGATCTTTTATCTTACATTATGCAAATCGTTTTTTGATGACCAAAACTATCAAAATCTGCATAAATTCACTATTAATACCTCCCAAAGTGATACAATTAGTGATTATGTTGTCCATGTATTACAGCTGATATGAGAGTACAACAATCCCCAAATTTATTTTATTAGTTTTTCTCTAATATTAAAAAATATCATCAAGAGTGGCATTTGTGGTGTTCGGGTCCAAACCAACCCAAAGAGATTTATAGCAGGATAAAGACCAAATGTCAACTAAATTAGTTTTTCAGTGCATAAAATTAATGTTTAAATATGTTGACTTGGTGTTTTTCAATATTTATATGATTTTAGTGTGGTAAATATAAAAACAAGGCAATCCGCACACTTCAGGTCTATTTTTGTGCAAAGAAGCTTTACTTCACTTGCAAGCTTTCGGTCCTTAGACCTTCATCAGGCAGAGTGCATACAAACAGTGCTTGTGGTTAATATACATCATTACTGGCACCTGTGGTGCAGCACTCTGAGTCAGTGAAGCATTCTGGGAAATGTAGTGAAAGACAAACATGAAACATAAACAGAGAAAACAAGAACAAGTCCATGCTTTGCAGACATCAGGCATTAGCCATCATAAATCAGAGCACAAACAGTTCAGAATTAAATCCATATTTCTTAATTATATAAACACACTCATGTCAAAATCCTCGTTTAGACCTGATGGTTGCAATGCATTTAGAGTATATATCCAAAAAAGTTCTCTTTGGCATAATTTCCTGTCGATGTCACCTCCTCTGTGTAGGGTTACTTGCTCTATACCTTGAAATCTAAGGGAAGAGAGAGGGTGTGACAGATCATTAAAATGACAGGCAACAGGATAGTTTTCATCTTTTCTCCTGATGGAGCTCTTATGTTCACTTATTCTTTGTTTCAGAGGACGGGTGGTTTTACCAATGTAAATTTTGTCACATGGGCATGTTAAGTCAAGTAGGTTTTATTGTCAATTTCTTTACATGCACTGGTCATACAAAGAATTTATGAATGTTAACATGTAAACAACATTTTTTGTGTTGCACGTGATTATTCCCCTAATTCCAAACCTTTTACCTGTTCTAGGATGCTTAAAAGTATTTGTTTTCACTGAACTATGACACTGAGCACAATTTCCACAGGGATAATTCCCTTCCTTGATTGGAGTTAACAGTGTTTGTTTTGGAGGGGGCAAGATGTTAGCTCTGATCAACTTATTGCGAAGGTTTGGTCCTCTTTTGTGAACAAAGAGAGGAGGGTCCTGGAAAAGTTCAGACAGGGCCGGATCTGTGGTTAGAATATGCCAGTGTTTCTCAACAGTTTTTTTGATAATGTGGGCCTGGGGAGTGTAGGTGGTAATGCAGGACACTGAAAAACGTTTATCTTTTTTTACACTTTTTTTCAGGAGGTCAGCTCTGGACTTGGAAAAAGCATTCTGATATGCAGTATCCAAACATTGAGCTGTACGTTCAAGGAACCGCTGCTTCATTTCTACTGCCTTCTCAATGAAGTCATTGTCAGTGTGGCAGAGTCTTCTTAACCTATAAAATTGGCTTTTAGGTAGTCCATTTTTTAAAGCTCTTGGGTGTGCGCTGGTGGCCAAGAGAAAAGTGTTGCGATCAGTTTCTTTCTTATATAAGGTAGTAGTTAGACTCCCCTTATCTAGTATAATCCACATATCCAAGAAAGATACACGTGATTGGTCATATTCTAGAGTAAATTTTAAGTCAGAGTTACAACCATTTAGATATGTACCAAATGCTAACAGTTCTTCACTTGTTCCTTGAAACAAACAGAAAACATCATCAAGGTAACGATACCATTTAAGAATGTTTTGACTAAAAGGGTTCATATCAGAGTTAAAGACAAATTTGTGTTCAAAATACCCCACATATAAGTTAGCGTAATCAGGAGCAAAAGTGGCGCCCATAGAGGTTCCTTTCAGCTGTAAGTAGAATTCCCCTATAAATGAGAAGTAGTTTAGCTTCAGAACCATGGAGGCCAGCTCAATGATAAAGTGACTAGGTGGGACATCCGTACGATCCTGGAGATAGAAGCCTAAGGTATCTAGTCCCCGGTCATGTGATATATTTGTATAGAGGCTCTCAACATCTAAGGTAACTAACAGTATGTCAGCAGGTAAGTCTGTGATCTCTGAGATCTTATTAATAACATCAGTAGAATCCTTGACATATGATGGAAGTTGGCAGACATATGGCTTGATGAAGTGATCCACAAAATTAGATAATGGCTCTAAAAGTGAGTCATTGCTAGCAACGATAGGCCTTCCCTTGGGATTGACCAAACTTTTGTGGATTTTAGGTAACATATAAAATACAGGAGTCACAGGGTGTTTACAGTTCAGAAAGGAATGTTCATTTTTAGATATCCAGTGCATTCTCAAGGCATTATCTGTAATATCTATGATTCTTCTCTGAAATTCTTTAGTTGGATTGCCACTTAGTCTTCTGTAGAATTCACCATCATCAAGTTGGCGATAGGCCTCTTTTTTATAATCAGCCATATTTTGCACCACAATAGCTCCGCCCTTGTCCGCGGCCTTGATAATTATGTTAGTGTCCTTAGAGAGTTCTGTAATAGCTGACTTTTCATCTGGGCTGATGTTTGAGTAATGGGCATTGTGTTTATAGTTCTCCAAGATTTCGCCCTCAACCATTCTGCAAAATGTTTGAATAGAGGGGTTTGGACAAAGAGGATTGAATTTACTTTTGTTTTTGAACACTGGTGCACTTGATTCTTGTGTTGTAGAGTCCCTGAACATATATCTTAACTTAATCTTTCTGAAGAAGCGGTACAGTTCTGTTTTGACTTCAAATGTGTCAGCTTCATATGTTGGGACGAAACTTAATCCTTTAGATAATACAGAGAGTTGTTGGGTAGTCAGTACCTTGTCAGAGAGGTTTATCACTGGGCTTTCTTCTTCTGACGGGTATTGGGCCTGTCCCAGCTGGAAGGTGCGTTTCTTCCCACGCCTCGTCTTCCTCTGTTTCTTCCCCTTTGGCCTTGGCCGTTTTTTCATTGCCAATATCCTCCTGGATGGGGGTAGCCAGTGGAAGATTCAGAGTCACTTCGGAGGTCACTGTCGGCTGTGGTGGAGTTATCTTATCTTATCAAAAAAACTGTTGAGAAACACTGGCATATTCTAACCACAGATCCGGCCCTGTCTGAACTTTTCCAGGACCCTCCTCTCTTTGTTCACAAAAGAGGACCAAACCTTCGCAATAAGTTGATCAGAGCTAACATCTTGCCCCCTCCAAAACAAACACTGTTAACTCCAATCAAGGAAGGGAATTATCCCTGTGGAAATTGTGCTCAGTGTCATAGTTCAGTGAAAACAAATACTTTTAAGCATCCTAGAACAGGTAAAAGGTTTGGAATTAGGGGAATAATCACATGCAACACAAAAAATGTTGTTTACATGTTAACATGCCCATGTGACAAAATTTACATTGGTAAAACCACCCGTCCTCTGAAACAAAGAATAAGTGAACATAAGAGCTCCATCAGGAGAAAAGATGAAAACTATCCTGTTGCCTGTCATTTTAATGATCTGTCACACCCTCTCTCTTCCCTTAGATTTCAAGGTATAGAGCAAGTAACCCTACACAGAGGAGGTGACATCGACAGGAAATTATGCCAAAGAGAACTTTTTTGGATATATACTCTAAATGCATTGCAACCATCAGGTCTAAACGAGGATTTTGACATGAGTGTGTTTATATAATTAAGAAATATGGATTTAATTCTGAACTGTTTGTGCTCTGATTTATGATGGCTAATGCCTGATGTCTGCAAAGCATGGACTTGTTCTTGTTTTCTCTGTTTATGTTTCATGTTTGTTTTTCACTACCTTTCCCAGAATGCTTCACTGACTCAGAGTGCTGCACCACAGGTGCCAGTAATGATGTATATTAACCACAAGCACTGTTTGTATGCACTCTGCCTGATGAAGGTCTAAGGACCGAAAGCTTGCAAGTCAAGTAAAGCTTCTTTGCACAAAAATAGACCTGAAGTGTGCGGATTGCCTTCTTTTTATACAGAAATTTCTACTGAATCCTGCACCTTCTAAACAGATGAGCGGTGGCCTATCACAACTTAACACATTGAATACCGGCGGTGCTCACGGAATTATGTCGTAGAATACCAGCGTTCTAAGCCCTTTTTTACGTTTTTTTGTAGACTCACAGCTTATTATGTGATAGGGCCACTGAAATATGTTATGACTCGTTTGAAAGTGGAGACGCTGCCCTCTTAGTAGGTGAAAACTGTGTGTCTCTACGAGCTTTTATTGCCGAGTAAACCCACGCTAAACCGAAGTGGGTATCCATGGAATTCAGCTACAATCGGAGATATTGAGGTTTTTGTGAAGGGTGCGCTTCTTCAGAATGTGACGAGTTTGAAAGGGGATGAGTTGGTTTCAATCACAATTTGGTGCAAGGTTAGCTCCGACACACATCTTCCTGCACGTCAAGACACACCTCCTGCTCTAAACCACTACGACACCGGCAATCAATGCCCTTCGAAATCCACGTTTTTCACACAGACTGAACACAAGCTCTTTGCACACATGCAGAAGGTCGGACATTTGCTAAAATAGTTCCCGATGACTCCCGAAATAATAGCCCAACATTGACAACAAATCCCAATGATATGATGCTTAGATGTAGCCCATCCGATCCATATGTAGCCATCTATGCTAGCTTCTGGCTTTTCACATACAGGAAGACAGTTCAACAGGGGTGAATAATCAAATAAACTTATCTGGTTGGCGATCAAACTTCTAAATCGGAGCGCATTACTCCAATTACAATTCGGGTGCCATTTTGATCCAAGGAGCTGGTAAAGGTCTAGGTAGCAAGCCCAGAAAGTTCAAGATACTCCTGGCACGATATACAGTGGTCTCTGTGTTTACCTATTGCGTGAAGTCAGACACAATACACGCTACCGATCGTAGGCTACTAGGGAAACAACAACATAGCACGATTCACGAATACGGCAGCACACCTCCTGCTCTGTCACACTACGACACCAGCAATCGATGCCCTTTGAAATCCCCGTTTTTCACATGGACTGATCACAAACTCTTTGCACACATGCAGAGGGTGAGACATTTGCTAAAATAGCTCCCGATGACTCCCGAAATAATAGCCCAACATTGACAACAAATCCAAATGATATGATGCTTAGATGTAGCCTAGCCCATCCGATCCGAATCATATGCGGTGGCAGATGGACACTCCCAACTGAGATCGCTCCCGGACGTGTAGTCCCAGGTGTTTCTATCACTCCCGGACGTGTAGTCCCACCCGGATCGATAGTCTGGCTAGTGGGAGCGAGCCGACAGGGGAGCGTCCTGCGTTGGGAGCGACAATCAGGGAATCATGATATGTAGCCATGCTAGCTTCTGGCTTCTCACATACAGGAAGACACAGAAACTTATCTTTTTGGCGATCAAACGTCCAAATCGGAGCGCATTACTGCAATCACATATCGGGTGCCATTTGGATCCAAGGATCTGGTAAAGGTCTAGCAAGTCCAGAAAGTTCAAGATACTCCAGGCACTATACAATGGTGTTTACCTATTGCGTGAAGTCAGAGACAACACCTGCTACAGTGACCGTATAGGGAAATCAATGCAGGCAGCGCGATAGGCGACATGGGTTGGCATCCAGACATCTTGGTAAGTTAAATTAAAATATCCAAATCATAACACTCAAACATCATAACAATCAAACAACTTTGGACTGCAAATGTTGTCATTTATGTCCATCACAGAGCTACCAAAATCACATATATTGTCCATTGAAGGGTGTAGATTCAAAATATGATATTTAAATGCAAAAACGTATTTTTACGTTTTGGTATACAACGCATGGGCGTGAAAAACGCATTATTACGTCGTCGGTACTCAATGTGTTAAGTGTGGTAAATATACAAAATAACAATTATGTCAGAGTCACAGCTATTCCGCCAATCTAATGCAAAGGTATTGGAAATGAACACCTCAATGAACATGAAAAAAGTCACACTATTCATCTGAATCCCTTATGCCATGAACATGGACCATTATGTCATTGCCACATCAACTTTATGGAAAGTATAAGACCAGTTCTACAGGTTTGGGTGCCATTATGAATTTTTGATACGTTTTTTGGAAAAAATGATAATAAACAAATTTGCAAAAAATCTCATTATATAATGCAGAAATGGATTCCCTGACCATGAAAACATATGAGTAGACACCAGAAATACATCTGTACTCCTTTCACAACAGGAGATATGACATATTGTAGTGTATGGGACTGTCCGGCGGCCATATTGGATTTGTAATATCAAAAAGCTGGCAAAAAAAAAGTTCAGGCAAGAAATATATTTTCCTCACCATAAATCACCAAACTGAAGACAAAGGGCAACCAACAGCTTTTCAGAAATGCATAAAACAGCCAAAAATCTATACCGGGTCAATTTTGACCCCCGAACACCACAGATGTAACTTTTTTTTTTTGGACCCTTAAAATTTACTAAAATGATAAAACATATTTTTTTGTATTGAAATGATTGTGACTGAGGATTAGATGAAGCCTTATTCCAAGAAAATAAAGGAAAGTGTGTTTTTTTCACACTAAAACTTGAAAACGGGTCAAAAATGACTCGAACACAACATAAGGGTTAATAGAATGTCAATGTCTTCCAGCGACACGAGCAGGCGAGTAGGCGAGTACTGTACAAGCGATGCGATGTGGGCGGATCCCGAGTTGAAAATATTTTAACTTCGAGCGAGGCGAGTAAGCAAGTAACCAATTGGAATGCAGAGTTCGGTACTTCTCGCCTGCTCATTGGCAGTTAAAGGCGCGGGAACTTTCAGCGAACGTTCTATGACAGAGTGGCGAGTAGGCGAGCAAGCGAGAAGCTAGTAAATAGCAGCGATGTGTGTGTACCAGGGGTGCGTTCCCGCAATGTTAGCTTTGAACTACAGACGTACTTTGTAGTTATCTACTTACTTCAAGGCGAAATCCGTGCATTTCTCGAAACCTTACTATTCCCACAGTAAGCCAAAAGTAGTGCGGCTGCTTTCCTGAGTCCACACCGCTACTTACTTTCTTGGCATTGCAGTGCGTGACCAAAGAAGCAACAAGAGATATGCATGATTGCTGAGTCATGATTCAGCTGTTTCCTCCTAAATTCAGTGCGTGAAGTAGAAAGCAATAATGTACAACCACCACCAGCACATTTGATTGGATGTCACGACACCGTGACTCCGCTGTTTCCTCCACAACACACCTTGTAATTTCTTTGTGAAAAAACACGGCCGTGGCATTACAATCTGACACCATCCGCACCAATAATGCAGTATTATCTGCATGCCGATTGGATTTCGTTTCATTCCGAGGTGTAATTTGTAAAATATTTGGACAATAAAGTTGTGGTTACTCCCAGAAAATCGTCTGTTAAAGTGTCATATCCCTGAGAAATTTTCGCGCAGATTTCATTCCATAGCCTAGTGGTATTCACGCTTGCATCCCAATGGGAAAACAGAAGCCACACCGGTTCGAATCCACATGGTTACAGTGCCACAATTTTGGAAATATCTGGCAGAAATAGATAATTTATGTTGTGCATTACCAACACACACGTGCAGCCAAGGGAAAATGTGTTACACTGTAGGGTCCAAAACACGATTTCACGAGTTGTTGTCAACATGCTGCACACTGGTTTCGAACCCGCGTGGCTCGCGTCTTCCCATTGATAGGCAAGCGTAAATACCCCTAGGCTATGAAATGAAATTCGCGCCAAAAAAATTTAAATAGTTGACACGTAATCCAGCGCATTTCCGGGAGAAACCAATACTTTCTTATCTAAATATTTCACAAATTACACATCGAAATGAGACGCAATTCAATCGGCATACAGCTAAAAGTATATTATTAGTGTGGGATTCATCAGATTCCAAGGATATGACGTTTTTTTTTCACGAACAAATGACATGACGTGAATTTGTGTTCTGAACACTCTCACAGCTGTATCATCACTTTGTGTGCATGTCGATTGATTTTCATCGCTTTTGCACCACAGGATTAAAAGATATTGACACATTTGTGGTCAAATATGTACTACAAGTTTAGCTAATGGGTGGAGTCACGCTCTGAAGTAGACTAGCGCTGTGTGTTACTTGGGGTGGCTGAGGTGATGTCTGGACTCAATGGATCTACTCCAGCTGTACTTCAACTTCACTGTCCAGATACGGATAGGAGGCACCTCACTTTCAAAGTCACCACTACTTCAGAGTGCACATTACTCCAAGCAGTAGTTACTTTGTGTGCTAACGTTCGAGACACAAGAGTTAGCAACTTTTATAGTATTTACTATGCAACATTGCTAACAGACTAGCTACTTCGCACTTTGAGAATCGCACCCCAGGCTTGTACGAAATTCTGAATGGAAAGAATTTAAATTCAAAATAATGCCATAATACGAACACCAGGTGGTGCCATTACATTGAATTTCTTTGAATTTAATCTACACCACCCATTGAAAGTATATAGAACACCACCACCTAGTGTTCGTATTATGGCATTACTTTGAATTGAAATTCTTTCCATTCGGAATTTCGTACAAGCCTGGTGTGTACGGCCCTTTTACAGCATGTATATGACCATGTGCTGCATCCATCCCTCTTTACGTCCACACTGTGAGTGTGAGACAACACATTAGCACTAACAAATCCACTTGTCAGCGCTTCCAGTTAAGCACAGTAATTCTTGCCTGCTTTTCAAAACAAACCCCATTGCATGATGGGATTATTGGCTGTGGCATGTGTGTGTGTCCACAGTAGATTAGTGTGAGCTGGCAGCATCTACTGAGACACACACACACACACACACACACACACACACACACACACACACACACACACACACACACACACAGAGTTTCTACTGAGACACTAGACCACCTGGAGTCTCAGAGAGTCTTACAAGAGACCCCGACAGTCTGCTTGTATGGATAAACTAATAATCCCATTTACCGTGATGCACCTGAACCCACAGCTGTGGCACCGACGAGCGACGGCGCAGCTTAGACTACTCTACTCCATACCCTTTTGTAATAACAACGGCACAGCTTAGAATACTGTACCCACCCCTGTTGTAATGAGAGAGGATACATAGAGAGGTGAGACTCGCTTAGAGTCTCAGACAAGAGCACTGTTTTTCAAAGGCTTCATGGTATATTAGTACAAATACTCTGCTTGTGTAACAGTAACAGTGTAATAGCATTGTTGTTTATGAATGTTATTTGAGCCATAGCTAGTAAGTAAGTAAACATAAAATTCATGGTGTAAGTAAAAGACTAGCACATGATATTACATAGCTGTTACGCCATTTACACTTATGTCCATGTATGAGTACTGTCTATGTCCATACTGTCTATGTCCTTACCTAGATTAGTCTATGTCTGCATGGGAAAGCAAGAAACGTAATTTCAAATTCTTTGTATGACCACTGCATGTAAAGAAATTGACAATAAAACCAACTTGACTTGACTTGACTCCATAGTACCTAATGAGGTTGATAGACTGTGTTGTTACCCCACCACAAACTTGATCCAACCAGCGCAGAGTCAGATGATAATAAGACAAGTAAACAGGTCTACATTTTTACTCCGATTAGTTACCTGTATGGAAGGAAACTGTATTTCTTTTCTTACTTTTAATTTTGACAGTGCTGCTGAATTAACAAAAAAGACACCGTATGTGAAATTCCATTATTTTGTAGCCTATTTTCAGTGTGCGTACATATCATGTAATATTACAAATAATCCCTACCCAACACTTATCCTACTTTTTTTTTTAAATGTATTTTGTATGGGCTTTTATGGCTTTATTTGACAGGACAGTTGAAGATGGTGACAGGAAGCGAATGGGGCAGAGAGACAGGGGAGGATCGGGAAATGACCCCGGCTGGACTCGAACCGGGGTCCCCGAGGGTGGGCATGCAAGCCCAAATGTGGGGGGCTTAGCGCGCTGCGCCACAGCGCCCCCTATCCTACTTTTTTTAAGCAGGTATTTATTGTGTCAGCACATGATACATGATTACATACTTTGGAACATATACAAGTTAAGTAAAATGCGTTTAATTCCGATGCTATTGACCCCTTTAGAAGTTACGTTGTCACTGACTGCACGCGCTTTGTTGGGGCACACACACACACACACACACACACACACACACACACACACACACACACACACACACACACACACACACACACACAAACACAAACATATAGTGCATGCATACCCTGACTAGAGAAGACCTGCCGTCCTGAAGCGTGTACGGTTGTAAAAACAAGGCCGACAGGCGGACAACAGATGCGTCCCTCTATGCCAGTTCCAACAATGCAATTTTTCCCCCCCAAACACCCCCCTGGCCTCCTCCTAACCTGTCAACGCCCCCCTGAGGATGTACTTTTTGTTTATTGGTCATCATGGACACTCCAAATAATGTGGCAGGCAGCAAAATGGCAAGACATGGCTTTATTTTTTGCAGTTTAGGCTATAATAAGCTTATCATTCTTGGATTTGGAAAAGAACCATATGATTTCAAATAGATGAAGTAGGCTACATTACAAATGACCAGACATTTATTAGTATCAACCTTTAGTATCACGCCATTTCAGCATCATGTGCATGTGGGAAAGAATTTAAACATCGACAAATAATAAATAAATAAAATCGTTTGGGTGAATCATGCGCTTATGGGTTCACCCTTTAGGTGAATTATGCGCTTATTTTTCAAAACCAGCTTCACCGTCAAGGCACAAAGCAGTGAGCTCCCGTGCCAGAGTTTACCAAATTCACACGACTACAAAGCAATTACGAAAGACGCGTTCTCTCCTGTACTCTCTCTGAGCGCAGCGAAAAGCACCTGTGGGGTACGAGCCCGCCAACGAAAGAACCTCCCTGTAGGCTACGAGTAGGCTAAACACACCGTATGTCAAATGGCCCAGCTGTCTACTTGTAGTTCGAGCACCATGCTCCAGTGCGCAGCGCAAACTGACTAGGGTACTGAAAAGGCAGAAGTAAACTCGCTGGGAATATTAAAAGGGAGGCTCGTAGGCTACACACAGACCTCTGAACCCGAGTTTGTGGACTGGAGAAAAGCGGAGGAAAATGTGAATGTTATGAAAGAAAAAAAAGCTAACCAAATGTTACAGGTCCACGTTTAGAGGAAGAGCTGCGCTGCGGGTCGCCTGTCAACTAATTACAGTTCCATGTCGTGGAGCGTTATGCAATGCAAACGCCCCTCTATCCACGCACAAATGAAAATGTGAATGTTTCGAAAGGAGAAAAGCTATAACCAAATGTTACAGGTCGACGTTTAGAAGAAGAGCTGTATGCGCTGCGGGTCGCCTGTCAACTAATTACGGTTCCATGCCGTGGAGCGTTATGCAATGCAAACGCCTCTCTATCCGAGCACAAACATCTGTGTCAAAAACTGCCTGCCAACTTCTAAATCGTTCATTTCCGCGAGTTTCTGACGAACCAAAATAAAGTTGCCTCCCATTGTCCAAACGCAAAACAATGGCGAAAATTGAATGCCCCCCTCAGTTGTCTCACAATGCTATCAGCCGTCTTGCCTGTTTGGTAATACGTTCTGGCTTGCACGCATTCGCTCCGCCCTCAGTTGTCTCACAATGCTATCAGCCGTCTTGCCTGTTTGGTAATACGTTCTGGCTTGCACGCATTCGCTCCGGTCCAAAATGGCAACTCTGCCGCCTTGTGGCCACAGTAGGAACAATTGAAGGAATGCGTTTCAGACGGACATTGAAGGAATGCGTTTCAGACGGACGGACGGACAGACAGACCCTCTTATAGAGATGCTGGGACGCATCTAAAAATAGATTAGATAGAAAAAAGAGATTCAAAATCACACACACACACACACACACACACACACACACACACACACACACACACACATGCACGCACGCAGACACACGCCATCTGTGTGTTCTTTGATTTCAGTGCAGTGAAGCAGGGAGTACACCTCACCTCACCCGATGCGGCTCAATACTCGTCAGTGTGTCAGCAATCAATCCCAGCCTCGAAGCCTTCATCTTAAGTGCTCCTAACATGTGGCAGTCAGTCAGAACCATCAGGACCATCACACGCTGCCTTTGCCTTGTGTTTCAACATGCACATTACATACGCTGAACTGAACCACACACAGATCCACACACGCACTGCTGGATTTATGGGAGAACCGTCACAAATGCATACTGCACTGCCTAGCATGTACAAACACTGAACCACACACGGATACACACACACGGATGGCTTATACGAAAGCACGCACGCACGCACGCATGCACGCACGCACACACACCCACACACACACAGAGCACAAGGTGTATGCCAAAACACACATGAATGCACACACACGCAAACACACTACTGGACTTAAAGGTTGAGAATTGTACCGGCACCATCTGAAGCGAGTCGGGCCATGCAGCTACCTATAGCATCCCATCCCACATGATCAGAATACTTGCACAGTTTAAATTGTTTCTGCAGAAAAGGTGCTGCTGTTATACTACGTAGGTGACTCAGGTAATTCATAGCTACGTACTTCATTGAGCTCTCTGGTCAACTGTCAATATCATCATTATACTAGTGAGTGCTTGGCAGTGTATAGTAAAGTAGTGGTAGAGTAGTAGAATATCATTTATTAATCCCGGAGGAAATTAAGGTGTCAAGTAGTAGAGTAAATGATAATCGAAGTGTTTCAATGGTTCGATCCTACGGCCGATGATTTAATCGAATCAAATTGAATCGTATCGTATCGTATCGTGGGGATTCTTAAGTATCAAAAATCGAATCGCTAGCCCCTATCCAAATCCCAAGCTCCATAACATAATAGAAGTGGAAAAGTATTTGGAAAAAAAATCGAATCGAATCAAATCACATTGTATCGTGGGGAATTCTTAAAGGGAGACTGTGTGAGATTTTTGTTGTTTATTTCCAGAATTCATGCTGCCCATTCACTAATGTTACCGTTTTCATGAATACTTACCACCACCATCAAATTCTAACTATTCATTATGACTAATAGTGACTATAAACATATAATATGATACTGACTATAAACATATAATATAATTATGACTATAAACTGCACTTTTCATACATGAAAAGGGGGATCTTCTCCATGGTCCGCCATTTTGAATTTCCAAAAACAGCCATTTTTAGCTGCAAAAATGACTGTACTTGGACCATAATAGAAAATATTTGTTTATTACTTAGTAAACTTTCATGTAAAGATCAAATTTGGCAATAGGCAGCCCAATTTCAATGAGCAGCATAGTTGCAGTACCTTTTTTGACCATTTCCTGCACAGTGTCCCTTTAAGTATCGAAAATAATTGACTCCCTGCTTTGACTCCCTACTGTACCGTATCATCATGAAGGCTGTGGTTTACACCCCTAGTGTCAAGCAACATAGTTAGATCCACACTACACAATAATCTGTACACAATACACAGGACATAATACACAGAATTGCACAGCATATCAAACATACAGTGTATAATGCACACACGTCACACACACATATATACTTTCTGCCATAGGCTGAATTGCTAACATCAGAGGAGCACTCTGGAAAGCATGTAGCATGCTACACGGATCCATTGACTTTCACTAGCTTAGGGACATACTCCCTCTTTTAACTTGTCTCAAAGCAAGACAACGTTTAACATGAAAAATAAGACACTTAACCACCTTTATAAACCCTGGCCAATGATTTTAACTGTATTAAGCCCCAAAATAGTGGCATACCCCTTTAAATAAAAGTCAGCTTCCCATGAACAAGTCTCTGGAGACGCTGCAGTCCAACCTGATGGGAGCGTGTGTGTGGCTCTGCTCCCTCAGGTGTCGGCTCCTGTTAGTGTAGTCATTTTGACGCAGACATACACATGCAAACACACACACACACACATGCGCACACATACACACACACACACAAACATACATACCCACGCATGCATGCACGTATGCACGTTCGCACACACACACGCATGCACATGCACACACACACACACATACAGGCACGCACACAATGTCCAGGCAGGCAGTTCCTCAGAGAGGGCTTGAGGTGACTGAGACAGAAAGCACCATGGTTCTCCAGGCTGTCACCTGCTTCTCTCCGGGCCCTGCTGCTTCTGCCACTGACCCGAACATGAGCTGACAGACAGGCAGAGACACGCGACGAGGGCGTTGGGGACATCAGGGCTGGTGGAGTTGGAGGTGGAGGTGCAGGTGGAGGCAGAGGTGGGGGTGTGGGGGCTGCCAGGGCCGGTGGGGTGGGGTGGAAGGTTGAGGTGTAGGTGGAGACACACGACAGGGGCGTTGGGGATACCAGGGCCGGAGATGGAGGTGGAGACAGAGGTGGGGGTCTGGGGGTTGCCAGGGGCAGTGGTGTGGGTCGGAGGTGGAGGTGGGGTTGGTGTTGGGGTATGGGCGTTAGGGACACCAGGGCTGGTGGGGTGGGGTGGAGGTAGAGGTGGAGGTGGAGGTGGGGGGGTTGCCAGGGGCGGTGGAGTGGGCCGGAGATGGGGTGGGGTTGGTGTTGGGGTATGGGCGTTAGGGACACCAGGGCTGGTGGGGTGGGGTGGAGGTAGAGGTGGAGGTGGAGGTGTAGGGGTTGCCAGGGGTGGTGGAGTGGGCCGGAGATGGGGTGGGGTTGGTGTGGGCGTTGGGGACACCAGGGCTGCTGGGGTGGGCCGGAGGTGGAGGTGGAGGTGGAGGTGGAGGTGTGGGGGTTGCCAGGGGCGGTGGAGTGGGCCGGAGATTGGGTGGGGTTGGTGTGGGCGTTGGGGACACCAGGGCTGCTGGGGTGGGCCGGAGGTGGAGGTGGAGGCAGAGGTGGGGGTGTGGGTGTGGGGGTTGCCAGGGGTGGTGGAGTGGGCCGGAGATGGGGTGGGGTTGGTGTGGAGGTGTGGGGGTGAGGGACACCAGGGCTGGTGGGGTGGGCCGGAGGTGGAGGTGGAGGTGTGGGGGTTGCCAGGGGCGGTGGAGTGGGCCGGAGATTGGGTGGGATTGGTGTAGAGCAGTGTTTCTCAAACTTTTTCAGACCGAGGACCACTTTGTCCACCAAAAAGTGTTCAGGGACCACGTGTCAACTCAATTGACATTTGAGGGGTGTTAATTTGACACGGCTAATTTCAATGCAGATCACTTACTTTTTATTTACATTACAAGCCTGTATTATTGTGGTGAAAATAAGACTTTCCATGTGTTTAACTTTGTAATTTTGTTACAAATATAGCCTACTTCTAGCTCGTCTTGGAAAAGTAGAAATCCACTCGCGGACCACCTGAGCTCTGTCGCGGACCACCTGAGCTCTGTCGCGGACCACCAGTGGTCCCCGGACCACACTTTGAAAAACACTGGTGTAAAAGTGTGGGCATTTGGGACACCACGGCTGGTGGGGTGGGCCGGAGGTGGGGGTGGAGGTGGAGGAGGAGGTGTGGGGATTAGTTAGGGAACAAGAGGGGACCCATCTGCAAGGCGCTTGGAAAGAAGGACATAAATAGGATGAGCATGGTAGACTTGGCAAGAGATGGACGGCTGCCAATCTGCAGGATTTACGTAAACTCTCTTATGTCTCTTTCTCCCTACGAGTGTCCTTCTGTTTCTCTCCGTCTCTGACTCTATGTCTTCATCTCTCTCTGTCTCTCTCTCTCTGTCTCTCAATGGCGGTGAGGATGGTGTGGGGTGTGGGGTGAAGTCTTGGAGCTGTCGCTCTGTGATTTCTTTTTTCGCTTTTAAAGAAATTCTGTTGTAAATTATTTTCTCTCTCTCTCTCTCGGTCTCTCTCTCTCTCTCTCTCACTTATCTCTCTCTCTCTCTCTCTCTCTCTCTCTCTCTCTCTCTCTCTCTAACGCTAAAAACTTTGCTGCACTGCACTAACCCTGACCTGAGGTCAGAGCAGCGGGGGCGTTCAGGGAGGGGGAGGAGGCCCGATCTGGGATATGAGGGCCATGTATTATTTAAAAGGCAAACTCTGGGAAGTGAAGTGAATTAAAATCCATTCATCACAGAGGCAATACTCATAAAATTAACGAGGCACACATGAGTCATACCAAAAAATGCATTTAAAAAAGTGCTTCTTCATCAATAACTCTTGCATACTGCAAAAGACACATGAAAAAAGCTAAAACATTATCTGGGCTTATTTCATTACACGGTGCAGCCTCTAAAAAAAAGAACGGCAATCATTCCAATGCCAGTGTGTGACATTCTAGTGTGATTATGTTTTTTTGCTCTAAAAACAAAAATGCCGTTTGTGTTCATCCTGAACTGCACTGGGTCGGTCAGGCTGTACCAAATGATGCTAAGAGGGGTGCAGGACGTAGAAAATGTCAGGTGGAGGCCTGTCAGAGGCTTTCTTTCATCTCGTCTAGGTAAGGACACCCCCCCACACACATACACGAACGCACACACACGAACGCACACACACACACACGGACGCACACGCACGCACACACACACACACACACACACACACGCACACAGACACACACACACACACACAGACACACACGCACGCACACACACACACACGCACACAGACACACACACACACACACACAGACACACACGCACGCACACACACAGACGCACACCAGCCCCCACCCCCTCCGCTCTCGCCTCTAGCCCCCCCCGCCTCTCACTCCACCTGCCCTCTGCCCCCTCACGACTGTCACCTCGCTGCAGGGAACCTCTACATCAACCTGGAGGATGGATGCCCGCTCGGAGACCGCAGACCGGGCCTTGGCGTTGCGATGCAGAGAGAGGTGGAGGGGGAAAAAATGAAAAAAAGAGAGGGAAAAGAGCAACCATTTGTTCGCTGTCACTGAACATCAAAGGTACGGCTGACTCCTGTGCGCAATATCAATTTTCCTTCCCAGGAGACGCACATAGTGGAGGCGAATGGAGAGGTGGATGGAGCGCGGCAAGACCCGGAACGCCGGAGGCAATAGACTAATACTGCGAAGGGGTTGGAAGTTCATGTCCCGGATGGGGTGTACGGCCTTTTATATTTCTATGAAAAGACATCACTTAACCCTTCCGATGGCAGAAGTGGTCTGGATGCGCGTTTCAATGGGTAAATGGTCAGAAAAATTGGAGGATTTTTTTTCTTTTTCTAAAACTGCATGGGTCATTGCTGTTATGGAATGTTCCGGAAGGGAAAAATCCTTTTTGGAAATAAATATGCTAAATGTTACACAGTGAAATGACACACATTACCATCTACGTGCATGCTGCACACAGAGAAATGGAAGTGTAGTATGAATAAGCTTGTACTGGCAGTACCTTTTTGCCTTGCATCTACGTAGTAGGCCCTACCCAATATAAGTATAATGTACCTTCCAAGGCACAGTGTGGTGCTATGTGGGGCACAAAATAAAACCTCATCTTGTTCTCCCGATTAAAAGGGTACCAAAAAGACTTGCTACCATTTTGCTACCATATGCTACCACACGCTACTATAAGATGCATGCTACCATATAGCTAGCTTATAGGCTATAAAATCAGCATCAGCAATGTCCAGGCCATGGTAGTCAAGAGCTTGCCACTTCTATTTTGGCTCAGATGCTCTCAAATGATCAATTCTCCTCACTCATCATTGGTCACTTTAAAATTCGGCACCGTTAAAAGATTTTCTGTTTTGCTCCCAACTCTGGCTGCTCGCTTCTTCACAACCAAAGAAAGTTGGTTGGATAAGAATGATTTCTAGCTGGAAAATGCATCGAGTGAAAAATGGTAATATTATGTTCTGGTCACATACAGAAAAGTTCAGAGCCTGGTATGAACGTGGGAGGTTCGTGGGTGAGCACTTAAGTTCCGAACATAACTGGTCGGCCTGGGGGGAAAAAAACGGATCTGTGTACATATATGTGGAAAAAGTGCTTAACTGAAACCCTCTAAGGATGTGACATCCATGAAGGAGGGTCATGACTCAAACGGTTCTGTCAGTGTTAAAGTGTGATTGCAGGGCAGCGGCTTTGATAGCGCCACAATATTGCCTGGCACGACTGAAATCAAGTCATCTGGCGCAGCCATCCAGGCCGTTATTAATGGGCAATAAAGATGTGATGTGGAGCAGCTTGAACGTGATCAAGACAAATGTCTGGCCGTGCCTCTGCGGCAAGGAATGAATGACTCGGAGACTTTGACTTCTAGTCATTTTGTCATTTCCTTTCTTTTTTTCCTTTCTTCTGCCTCGCCCTCCACTTCCCCCCATCAACCCCCAGCTCCCCAATGCCCAGCCCCTTTAACTTTCAACTTGTCCTTGAGGAGGTGTAACCCACACACACACACACACACACACATACCCTGACACACACACACACATACCCTGACACACACACACACGCACGCACGCACGCACGCACGCACGCACGCACGCACACACACACACACACACACACACACACACACACACACAGCACAGAGCCCTGCAGACACTTCAAACGGGCCCCCTCTCAGGTTCGGGACCCTGTGATCTGGAGCCCTGTCTGACGGCCTCGCTGCTGATTAAAGAGGGGTTTGTCTGGCGCTGACGCAAATTAGGGCTCTTGCTCACAATACCCCCCCCCCCACACACACACACACACACACACATACGAACACACACTAACACACTTATGCACGCACACACACAGACACACGCGCACACACACACATGCATGCAGGCAGGCACATATGCAAGCACACACACACCCTCCAACCAACAAACCGAGCTCTACTATAATCACCACAATCACCACCACCACCACATACCAACTCCACCACCACCTCCATCACCACCACCATCAACAACACCATCACCACCACCACCTACAATCTCTCTTTTCTTCTGTCTTTCACATGGTTCAGCTTTCCCGCCCTCCTTCACTTTGCCTTGTGTCCTCCTCTAGCTCCCTCTCTTCCTCTACGTCCTCCTCTTCCACTTTCTTCCTCTGCTATCCTCCTCCACCCCTGGCTGTGAATGTGCCCCTGTTAAAAAGAGGTGTGGCTCTGCTCTCTTTGCCCCCACTTCATTGCTCTCACCAACCCTCTCTCCTCTCTCTCTCTCTCTCTCTCTCTCTCTCTCTCTCTGTCTCTCTCTCTCTCTCTCTCTCTCTCTCTCTCTCTCTCTCTCTCTCTGCCTCCCCTCACCCCTCCATCCTTTCTGCCTGCTTTCGCTCTCCACCCACCTCTCTTTCTCTTTGCCTCTCTCCTCTCTTTCTGTCTCTCTTCATCCCTCTTTCCTCTCTCAATCCATCTCTCTGTCTGTTTCCCTTCATCCCTCTTTCCTCTCTCAAACATCTCTCTCGCAGTTTCTCTCCATCCCTTTCCCCAACCCCTTTCTTTGAGTCTTACTTTCTTTTCTCCCCCTTTCTCTCTCCTCCCTAATATTCTGTTTCTTCTCTCTTTTCCCTTTCTTTCTATTTTACAATACCCCCCCCCCCTCTCTCTCTCTCTCTTCCTGCCTGGTAGAGGGGGGGTGGGGGCTGTCTGCTGTCTCCCATTAGCGCTGCAGTGTGCTAAGCCAAAGAGTGCTAACACACCTGTCACAGGGAGGCTGCATGGGTGCAGATGCTCAGACGCCGCAGCACAGAGAGGGGGGGCGGGGGCAAAGAGATAGGTACACTGAGAAAGAAAGAAAGAAAGAAAGAAAGAAAGAAAGAAAGAAAGAAAGAAAGGAAGAAAGAAAGAAAGAAAGAAAGAAAGAAAGAAAGAAAGAAAGAAAGGAAGAAAGAAAGAAAGAAAGAAAGAAAGAAAGAAAGATGGGTGCAGATGTTCAAATGCCGCTACATAGGGGGGTGGTGGGGTGAGGGGGAGCAAAGGCTAAAATGCAAGTTGATAGGTACGCTGAGAAAGAAAGAAAGAAAGAAAGAAAGAAAGAAAGAAAGAAAGAAAGAAAGAAAGAAAGAAACGTTAGCGAAAATAACAGAGGGGGGGACATCTGGGGTGAGGAGCAAGATCAAGAGGATGACTTCTCTTTTTTCTTTCGCTCTGTCTGAAAAGGGGAGGGCAATACAAGGATGCCTCAGACAGAAAGATACACTCAAAAGAGAGGCGCCAATCAAACGCATTTCAGGCCCTTCAAACCCCAACCTGTGTTGTGTTTTTTTTTTTTTTGCTTTCTTATTTATTTTCTCTGTTCAGTGACAACAAATTCAGAGCAGGTCTCTTGAAGTCCCCCAGGGTGAACTGATCCCTAAACCCAATTTAAATGCGGTCACGCTTAAAAAATACAGTTGGCACATGTTTTATTAATGCCATCTATTGTTATTTTTTCCTAATTTATACACTAGGAAAAGGAGACATCGTGCTTTGG
>NC_085862.1:17048626-17051126 GCF_034702125.1 Engraulis encrasicolus | reverse complement strand
ACAAAACCTGATGGAGGGAGAGATAGAGAGGTAGAGCATGAGAGAGAGATGGATGAAGACTCAGGGAGAAAAATGGAATGTACTGTTGCTGGTGTATGAGAGAGAGAGAGAGAGAGAGAGAGAGAGAGAGAGAGAGAGAGAGAGAGAGAGAGAGAGAGAGAGAGCGGAAGAGAGAGAGAGAGAGAGAGATGCGTCCACTGGGCCAAGACGCTGCAGGGTTGTGACCTACAAGGTGATGAATTCAGCCACTCTTCCCAGCACACACACCCACACCCACACACACACACACACACACACGCACGCACGCACGCACGCACGCACGCACGCACACACACACACACACACACACACACACACACACACGCGCACACACACACACACACACACACACACACACACACACACACGCACGCACGCACGCACACACACGCACGCACACACACCACCTCCACGTGCCCACCCCCTCCAGCAACTGCAGGCTTCTCTCATTAATATCCTTCAGTCCCCCCATCCTCCGCTTGTCCCCCTTCACAGAGCCATGCTCGCACCAAGCACCACACTAGCACACATCCACAGCCCACCACACCCACACTCCCAGCCCCACACTAGCACACATCCACAGCCCACCACACCCACACTTGCAGCCCCACACTAGCACACATCCACAGCCCACCACACCCACACTTGCAGCCCCACACTAGCACACATCCACAGCCCACCACACCCACACTCCCAGCCCCACACTAGCACACATCCACAGCCCACCACACCCACACTCCCAGCCCCACACTAGCACACATCCACAGCCCACCACACCCACACTCCCAGCCCCACACTAGCACACATCCACAGCCCACCACACCCACACTCCCAGCCCCACACTAGCACACATCCACAGCCCACCACACCCACACTTGCAGCCCCACACTAGCACACATCCACAGCCCACCACACCCACACTCCCAGCCCCACACTAGCACACATCCACAGCCCACCACACCCACACTCCCAGCCCCACACTAGCACACATCCACAGCCCACCACACCCACACTCCCAGCCCCACACTAGCACACATCGCCTGTTCCATCCACAGCACATGCACAGTGCCAGCACACATCCACCACAGTCCACCATCCCACACACACAGTGGCCCCATACTAGCACACATCCAACAGCCTCTGCCTGTCCCCTCCGCCCAGCGCCGTACTGCAGTAGCACACATCCACAGCCCTCCACCCCCCACACACAGTAGCCGCCCCATACAAGCAGTCCTCCACCCATCCACAGCTCACCACCCCCACAGGCAACCCCATACTGACACTCCTCCAACAGCCTCCACCTATCCCATCCACAGCACCACGCTCGCAGCGCCATGCCAGCACACCTCCCTCATTCTCAATAGCGCCACAGTGCCCCCCTCCCTCATCTCCCGCCCACCCTCCCAGCCTCACACACGCACTGCAGCCTCTGTCTGTCCTCTCCACCCATTACCATTCCCAACACTCCAAACCAGAGCCATACAGAGGGGAGAGTTGCGCAATTGGAGGACCAGGAATTAAATTGCAGCCCCGCCTTTCAACGAGATAAGTTGCCTAAAGCGGCTGTCTTTCCATAGACTCAACATAGAACCACCACATTAAAAGTAAGAAAAACAAAAGTAACAAAAAAAATAAGGACTAACGAACTAGGCCTATACTGCGGTGTAATCACCACAAATATGTAAACTATCAACTGTCTCTGTGGTGATAATCACAACATTTTTATCATCTGTGATGTTTATCTGAAGCTATTACNACGGACAGCAAGTCNTGTCATATTCCCGGCATTGCATTGCATCGCATTTGCTGTGTGCTACGCCCACTTCTAGGCACTAACATTCGCAACGCTGCTCCAAACCCTCTGCTCTAGTCTACACCCACCAATCACCACACCTACCTCACCCACACATGCACCATCACTGCTCCCCCACCTCCACCCCCAATGCCTTCACCCCAGCCTCACCCAGGCACTGCAGACTCTGTCTGTCCCCTCCACCCATCCCCATTCCCAACAAATCTGCAACATTCAAAACCCCTTCTCCCTTCTCCATCCCACCAGCACCCACCACCACAGTGCCACCACACCGAAATCTACTCCAGCAATCACTCCAACAGCTTCCATCAATTAAACAGGAAATCCATTAGGTGGATTGGTGTACAGTACAGCAAACACAAACGAGCTGAATATGCACAATACAATATGCTTGAAATAAGGCTGCCTTTTGTTTGTATGTTTTTGTTTATTGTCTGTGAAGATTCTCATTCCAGTGTTATTGTTATTGTTTCGCTATTCTTATTTTTGGATGTTCTTTTTTTAATATTCCTTGGCGGAGCTTTTTTTTTTTCTTTAGAGCTGAAAGTGCTCATTCAAATTCATACTTCAACAATGATGCCTCTGAAGACTTCTCAGAAGAGAATGCTCACTCACTCATTATCATTCACACGAGCTACCTGTTCTTCT
>NC_085862.1:17038626-17046126 GCF_034702125.1 Engraulis encrasicolus | reverse complement strand
TTGTTTATGAGGGGAAAAAAGTATATGTGTACGTAGTGCAGCAATTAATCTTTCAAAAAATCTAAGTGGTCACAATGTTGGTCTATTCACTGACTATTTATTTACGTTGATAAAGCAATTTGCTGAAAATATGTCCTTTGGTGTGATGTTAAGAAATAAATATATTAAGTAATGTAGAAATGGCTTGATTGAGTCTTATGAACATTGTTACACTCTTTATATTTATTGCAATTTTTTAAAGTCTTAATTTAATGAGAAATTACCATTTAAGTATTTTTGTTCCCATTAGATGTGAGATTATTAGAAACCTTCGAGGAAAAACAGGGATATCTTTCTTTTAAATGTTCAAAATTGTCCGAATTTATACTAAATTTTCAGGGATGATAATTTGTTCTTCCCTAATGCAATATTCAGTGTTTATCAAACATATTGTTTAGCTCAAACAAATATTTGAGCGTTTAAAACATGTCACACCGTAGGACATTCATGTCACGCTAAAAGACAGAAATCTAAAACTGAGCCAGAAACAAATATATCAACATGATTATTTTGTCTTTTGATCATAATATAATGTTGTAGTCAATATGGACCTACACTTTACACTTATAAGTCTTTGAATCGTCGATTATCAGCCTATCGTAACTCTTAATGACAGCCATGCGGTCATTAAATGTAACCTGCAGAGCTCATAAGACTCATACTGAAGTGTGACCTTGGCATGACCATCACACTTTTGTAGGTATGCTATGACTGTCACATCATTGAACCTGTAGTGTGTAGTGGCCAGTGCCTGTTTGGTATCTCAAGCTGGACAGCACATTTATGCTGTATATTGAGCTCTCCACAGCATACTTTATTCATCTATACTCCTCTATATACTCTCTCACTGATCTTTCCTTCACTGTTACCGTTATATTTTATGGTTTCAAAGCACCATTAATGACATTTTATATAATTTGACAGTATCTAAAATCAACAGCAAATATTCATCAACAATGCATCAAAGTATAAATTCCAAAGGCCAATAAAGGAATAAGTAATTTGAATACACAATATTTATCTAGTCAAACAAACAAAAAAAATGTACTACCAGTTGTTTTAAAAGCTATTTCTCAAATATCTAGTCCATTGGTGCGACCTGTTTGTCCTTTGGTGTGATACTCCAAAGTGTCACACCATAGGACTTTTACCATCACACCATAGGACTTTTACCATCACACCATAGGACTTTTGAGCTTTTGAGTTAATTTAAAGCCATGTCGTTGCCAACAGAAATACAATTTCACCTTTAAAAAGAAGCATTTTCATACATCTACATAAGAAAAAAATATGAAAAATATACACTATTGTCAAAATGTATTTTGTGGCTGTCACACCAAAGGACTACAAAACTAATACATCTTGTGGTAGCAAAACATAATTGATTGACTGAAGAACTCTGAGAGAAAAATCTAAAATCCACCCTTGCCATTGGCTTCTTAAGGGTCTAAAGTCACAATTTATGTACCGCTGGAGCTTCAACAATAGATAATTATCCACAGAATTAACCAAAAATATGATGTCACACCACAGGACATTGTTTTCTGCGACAAAGTTTCATAAGTCCATACGGTCTCAGAAAAACAGGAAAAAAATTAAGCATTGCCTCTTGCTAAAATAGACACCTTGAAAAACATGCCAGGGTTGTTTAGACAAATGACTGAGCTTTGATTATTTATTTAAAAATGTTTTAATATGGAGAACCAGGCTTGCCTCAGTCACACCATAGGACAAATGTGACAAAATTAAGTATACTTATTTAAGCTCTGTATTTATTACACATTACTTTTTCACAACAACGACATTAGTTTAATAATTTAAAGCATTGACAATTTTGAAAGCATGAATTTACTTAATTTTAAGAGCCTGCGACAGCAAAATGTACACGTCACGTCATCTACCCATATATGGGTGTGTGCGTGTTTGTGTGTGTGTGTGTATGTGTTTGTGCTTGTGGGCGTGTGTGCCCGTGTGTGTGATTGCGTGTGCACGCACCTGTGCGTGCGTGTATGCGTGTGCGAGCTTGTGTGTACATGCGTGTGTGTGTGCGTGCATGCATGCATGTGAGTGTTTCAGTGCGATTGTGTGTGCGTGTGCGCGTGCATGCTTGTGTTTCAGTGCGACTATTCCTGTGTGCATGACTGTGTGACTGTGAGTGAGTTGAGAGAGAGAGAGTTTCATTTTAAATAAGCTCTATTTTGACTGGTGTGATGAATACCAGCCCACACCCTGGAGACAGGTCACTGTGTTACAGATGCTTAATAATTCAGAGGCTGATAACAGATGGTCTGGACTCCAAATAACAACCTGAAATCCTCTAGGTGGAGAAATGGCTGTTGTTGGCTGATACAGACACATACAGTAGTGCCAGTGTTGACACCTTGCCAGAAGGGTGTTTTTTTGTAATGATAATTTATTGGAATACCTCATGGGTAGATATGTGTATCCTGAGAAAATAAGCTGGACAGAGCTCACGGAGATTGTATGCAGTGGCTTCGTGCTACTTTAGTGAGTTCTGCCCAGCTTATGTTTGCCCAGCTAAGCCAACTGCTTACTCATTTAAGAAGTAGATGTCTTACAGCAAGTTACAGCATGTCCCAAAACCCATCAAGATTTTACCAAGACCAACTGCAAATCCCTGAACTGGGTCGATTTAACAAGAACATTGGTATTAAGATATGAATCCCTTAACAAACGGGGGACGCACTCATTTCCCAACCTGTCCCGTCTCTCTCTCCCAATCATTTCCTGTCTACTCTCACACTGTCCTATAATAATAAAAGCCAAAGAGCCCCAAAAAATACTTGAAAAAAGAAATTTGAAAAATCCCTTAAGAAACATCCTCTGTTAAAATATTATTGCCACCAAAATGGTTAATCGGTTACATGAGACTCCTTGCATCGTCATAGCAATGTATTTATGATGCAGTTGAGTGTTTTCAGAAAAGAGTGACTAGGTCCATTTACGGGCCCACCTGCAGTAAAATGTGTATTTATTTTATAGATTTCTTTAAAGGTGCACTGTGTAATATTTTCAGTAGTTTATTTCCAGAATTCATGCTGCCCATCCACAAATGTTTACCTTTACCTTTTTGAGCAATATTGGAATTTAATCTACAGTACAAAGTATTGCATCCCTGTTTGTCAAATGTGCTGTGCTGTATGAGATGTAATCAATTGACAAGACAGTTTAAGACTTAGAAACACTGAAAGGACACGTAAATAAGGCTTCAAATGTAATTTAATAATAATGATGACAATAATAATAATAATAATAATAATAATAATGATAATAATACAAAAAACAATAGCAATAATAATAGTGCATGATATATAATGACATTTTAAATGTGAATTAAATTAAATGTATTTAACACAGGAAGCCCATCTCTCTTGCTAAGTCCAAAATGCCAGGAATAGCCTCAAGTTTCTCCATAGCATCCTCAGGAAGAACAATACCCCCAGTGAGATCCAATGCCTTTGCATTGTTCTCTGTCTTCTCCTGAGACTGACGCTGAGTAGGGCACACTGACTGCATCATCAGCTTTGTGATGTCCTCAGCCTTACCCTTCAACTCTCTGTACTTGACCATCATCTCACCATGGAGATTGATCATCTTCAGGAGGTCCTCTTTGCTGTAGTGAAAGCCAGCGGTCTGGGAGTGAGTCTGGGTTCTACCAAAGGCCCCAGTGGAGAGGCTCGCAGGAGCTGCAGACGTGGACGACATGACGTCAACCCTTAGAGCTGCTAGTCCTCCGTGGGTCATGATGCCAACCGACTGGGCTGGCTTGATGGTCTGCTCGCCATGAAAACTCCCTACTGGCAGATTGAGATTCCCCACAAACTTTAGGGGTCCAAGCTGGCTCAGCAAAGCAGCTGTGCCATCAGATGTAGGGATGAGGTTGTTCATATTGGATGGGCAGGTTGTAGCCATGTTGGGAAGAGCAGGCCCCACAAAGGAAATGTCCTTCCTCATCGGAGTCACCACAGGACCGGTGGAGGCCAGCTGGCTACCTCTGACACTGGTGGACTGAGGGTGGATCAAGTTGCCCACAAATCTCAGGGTCTGAGGTGCTGAGGTTGGCAGGTTGGTCCTACCATGGTACTGCTGCTCCTGGGAAGTGGCTTGCCCTTTTTGGTACTCCTTCCAGTACTTGCCTTCAAATATACAGTAAGTATTAGGATCACATGTAACATAGGTTAAGTTATTGACAACATTAAAAGTAATAAAAGATTATGTTCTTACTGGAAGAAAACCGTGTTGCCCGCACATATTTGTATGGATGCTCAGACTGGGGCCTCCAATGAGAGGCCATGCCCATCTCTTCAGCAGAGTTGACATGGGAAAAGACTCGCTTAGAATGAGAATAGGGTTCAGCCCCAATCCATGATCCACTCTGGTGGAAAGTTTTCGGACAAAAAGACATTGAAAATCCTTAGAAATCGCTCAGAAATCGCAGAGGTCTATCACAAGTGACTTGCTTTCAGCCTGCTCATGTGAGAAGTGACTAGATTTTGCCAACATTCTAGTTTGAACATTCTATTCCTCTAAAAATCCAAAGCTCATCATTCTAATGAAAACATTTTGGTTGCCATGCGATTATGATGTCACCAAGAATGCTCATTGCAGGAGGTTAAGTTCCTGTTGACTGAATTGAACACTGAAATGATGAAAAGAATAAATAAATAAGTAAATAAATAAATGAATAAATAAATAAATAAATAAATAAATGAATAAATAAATAAATAAATAAATAAATAAATAAATAAATAAATAAATAAATAAATAAATAAATAGATTAATTAATCAATGCTATTATATATTATAATACATTATAATATATTATATATAATAATAATAACAACAACAACAACAACAACAACAACACATTTAACATTTAGCTTAGTTGATAATAATGATGTGCACGTGTGCGTGGGTACGTGTGCATTTATGTGTATGAGAGAAAGAGAGCGCAATATGGACTTTTTCCTCGCTTTCATAGCAAATTGATCGGCACTCTTCAACACCAAATGACGGGTTTTGGAAGTTGGAAGTGTGTGTGTGTGTGTGTGTGTGTGTGTGTGTGTGTGTGTGTGTGTGTGTGTGTGTGTGTGTGTGTGTGTGTATGTGTGTGTGTGTGTGTGTGTGTGTGTGTGTGTGTGTGTGTGTGTGTGTGTGTGTGTGTGTGTGTGTGTGTGTGTCAGTGACGACTTTTGGTCATAAAAATTGGGGAGGACAGAGGGGTGGTGTCAGTCAGATAGATGCGGGTAAATGGGGTTCGCAATGGCAGATGTTTAGTATGAGGTCGTATTAGGTAACTTAACTGATATGGCATTGTGTTGTCTGGAAAGCTGACTGATGACCTCTATAAAATAATAGCGACAAACTTTGTATAACACATTATCATACATAACTGCCAATGTGTTTGAGGGGAAAGAAAGAGAAGAGAGAAGAAAGTAGAAAGTTTCGGTAACACTTTATTTTAGGGATACATCTATTAGCACTAATACATACAATGTTAATGCCTGTATAAGTAACGTTTAAGGCATGCACAAAGCAAATGCTAAGGCCTACTAGGTCCTTACTAAGGTTAAATTGGTAATAAATCCCTTATTGTGCATGAACAAGACATTTGCGAATACATGCCTAACAAATGTTTGATTTTGCTTTGTACATGCCTTTACAAGTTACTTATACAGGAACATTGCATGTATTAGTGCTAATAGATGTATTCCTAAAATGAAGTGTTACCAAAGTTTCATAGGGAGTACCGTATGTCTAACTTTGACCAAAGACAGCATGGCTATGTATTATAAATGCACAGTCAAAGCCATTCTTATTCCCATTTATAAAGTGTTAACCCCCTTTTTGGAAACGCAAAGACAGGCATTGAGACTATTATTTCTGCATGTAGGAGGCTGAAACGAGACTACATTTTAAAATACAGGATTAGGTAGTTTGCGTGGTGCCTATGGCATGCCTGTCTCAAAATCTACACCTTCATGAGAATGTTTTTTCATCACAGAATGCCAGCAGTTGATGTGAATATGTATGGCGGTATGTAAAGCAAATATTTTGTATGAGAAGTGTTTCTAGCGACACTCATTCGGGTCGCTCTGTCAAAAGTTACATTTGGGGTTCTCTGACAGTGGACCGTGAAAGTGGTCATGAGAGTCATCGTTCACTTACTATTGACTCAAATAAGCATCGGCTGACTTGGGACAGTGATTAATTAAACTTGTTGTTTTACAAATTGTTGTTTTAAGTGGAGGTTTAGAGCTTGCCCACATATCATCATGTTATTTGGCTAGCATTACCAGCAGCACAATAGGCTCAATATTCACACAGGGAGCGCAGATACTGTTTGCACCAGTTTTTGGCTACAGTCGCTGAACGACTACTTCTAGCAATGGGATTTAGCTTCCAATGTGCCGGAGGTACTTTGCAAATGTATAGGGACATGCCAATGCTTTTCGGAGGGATGCAAATGCATGGCCTTGTCTTCTCAAGGGCCCTTGACTGAGAGAGAGAGAGAGAGAGAGAGAGAGAGGGAGAGAGAGAGAGAGAGTTTGCACAAAAGATAGAGAGAGAGAGAGTTTGCATAAAAGAGGGAGAGAGAGAGACAGACAGAGGCCAGGCACATGCCATAGATAAAGACAGAGAGAACAAGACAACAGAAGAGATGGAGGTAGACAAACAGATAAAAGAGCAAAAAAGCTCAAAAGAACAAAAGAGCATCCGGGCCACAGGACATTTAGTCTGATTGGACATAACCTCTCTGAGATCTCAGGCAGGCATAATGGAGCGTTTTTCAGCAGTGCAGTGGTCCCCAAACTTTTTTTTCAGCTGGGACCCCCCTTTGGGACCTAAAATATTTTCCTAACAATCCTACCCCTCACATTCAAAAAATGACCCACCTTTTCTGCCCTTTAATATGGCTACATTTTAATTCGAAACTCACAGGAAAAGTAAATACATTTATGAACCATAGAAAGGAATACTGTTACTAACAAATGTATTAAATGCTTTCATCATATATGAAAACTTGTTCTCAAGGTTTTATGCAAAGAGTTCCATCTCTCTGTGACCCCCCTGCCGTACCTCCGTGATAGCCACTGGGGGTCCCGATGCCCAGTTTGGGAACCACTGCTGCAGTGTATCTGGGTGCCTCCCCTTCCCAGTTTATCTCTGTACTCTGCTCTCTTCTCTGCAACAAAGTAGCTGTCCTCCACAACTCCCTACGGCGAACAATGGAGACCTATTTTCTATCATTAGCCAGGAAAATCCTGTAAGGTATAAGTAGAGGTGTGTGTGTGTGTGTGTGTGTGTGTGTGTGTGTGTGTGTGTGTGTGTGTGTGTGTGTGTGTGTGTGTGTGTGTGTGTGTGTGTGTGTGCGTGTGCGTGTGCGTGTGCCTGTGTGTGTGTGTGATTGTGTGCATGTGTGTTTGAGACAGAGAGACA
>NC_085862.1:17018626-17026126 GCF_034702125.1 Engraulis encrasicolus | reverse complement strand
TATGTTTTTCATTCCCAGAATATGAGAGCCATGATTCACGTGCTTGCTGCCCGGTGTCAACTCGTTAGGCTACGTTGGCTAGCGAGACAGAGGCATGTGTGCACAGCCTCATCACTAGAGAGGTTCTGTGTAAACAGGTTGCGTTGCGTCCCCACTCACTAGTCGAGCCATGCCTGCAGTTCACTGCGGTGCTGTCGGGAGAGCGCAACCCATTCACTGTATGGAGTTTGCACAGCCCGCATATCTGAAGTTACCGTGACCATCTGTTTTCTTATTTCGTGGAAAAATACATATCTAGTTTCTGTACATGGCGCATGGCCATATGTGTTTACTAACTGTAAAGGGGTCACGTGAAAAGGCGTTGGTCATATGGAGGTAGTCCATTCGAAAATGCAAAAGCACCAGGGGAGGAAAAAAATCTGCGATCGTACAGTAACACAGTTAGTAAACTGGTTTAGTTATAGTCGGGTTGCACATGTGGTTGAAATACAGTGAAAAAAACTATGCTCTAACCCCATGGATGCTAGAGGAGCATTTTGACACCATGCATGCTAGGATTTATCCACGTTTTCGATGTCTACTCGTAGAAAGGTATGGAGACGCCGTGAAAGTGGGGGCTTGGGGTGAAATTTGAAACGTGACATTTTGTAATAAATTAACAACAATAACGCACAAACAATATGTTCAAATATCTGTAAAGTAGTGCTAAAACATTCTTCAGGGTCTAAGCTTTCAAATACTGTGTTTATTAGGCTACACGTGGATTAGGCTATAAATGATTGCGCAATGTAAGGTTTTTGTTCGAGGTTTGCGGTACCATGTCGCCTTAAGTGTCGGCATTAAAAAAAAAAAAAAAAAAAAACGCGATAATACCGTAAACCGTGGTAATTTTGGCCACAATAACCGTGAGCCTAAAATTTCACACCGTGACAGCCCTACTGCACACACATACTGCCACAAACACACACAAGCATATGTACACACACACACACACACACACACACACACACACACACACACACACACACACAGACACACACACACACACACACACACAGACACACACACACACACACACACACACACACACACACACACACACACACACACACACACACACACACACACACTTTTGTGATAGGCAACAGCAGCACCTGCAGCAGGTGTGTGTGGGAGCCTGCGGGAGAGGGGCAGCAGGTGTGTGTGTGTGTGTGTGTGTGTGTGTGTGTGTGTGTGTGTGTGTGTGTGTGTGTGTGTGTGTGTGTGTGTGTGTGTGTGTGTGCGTGTGTATGTGTGTGTGTGTGTGTGTGCAAATGTGCTTTGTGGACGGTTGTGTGTGTGTGCGCGCTGGCAGGTGTGTTAGGTCACCCTGAACCCAGCACACCTCGGCCTCTTCTGACCGCTGACTGATGAACTGAATAACGCCAAAGATCGCCAGTAAATATGCTGGCCTGACATGTGGCCACACATTGTGGAACACACACACACACACACACACACACACACACACACACACACACACACACACACACACACACACACACACACACACACAGAGTCACACACACAGTCAGAGACAAGAAAGCACACCACACAAGTATGTAAGTCTCACACAAATTCAGGGACACATACAGAACCAACAGACAGAGGGACGTGCAGAGTGACAGCACAGACGGGCAAACTGACAATGATAGACAAAGTGACAGAGAGAGAGGGGGTGGGGGGGGGGTGGAGAAGAGGCACAAGTAAGCCCTTTAAACTGCACTGCCGGCGTAGACTTCACAAAGGAAGCTGCATGCAAATACACACATTTTAAGGCAGAGATTTAAGAAGTGTGGTGAGTATAAACTGTTCTGCCATTTATAAAGAAAGAAAAAGATAGTAAAAGAAGAAATGGAGGAGAATAAAAAATGGAAGTATTCAAACAGTGTGGAAACATCACTTCTATCCCCCTCGGTCCGCTCCCCTTTTCTTGCCTGTGTTCAACAAGAACTCATAACCCAGATTCCAGCCTCCCAGGGGGGTTTAAACTCTTTGAACGACTCGTGGCTGTGTCTCATCACGTGAACACCCTGCCATCTACCACCAGTGCAGTAAGGATGCAAGCACTTCTGATCAGTCTCGGGTTAAGCTGAGCCGCACAAAGACGCCACTTTGAACGTACATTAAGAGGTGATTGGACAGGACAGGACATTCTGGAAAATTCCACTTGTTCATATCGATTTTTTTTAATTTACCCTTCATGTTTAAGGATTTCTTGAGACATTTTTTTTTCTTTTAAATAAACTGATGGAATGATTGACTTGTCAGCAAACCTGAAATATCAGAATAAAAATGTTAACCTTAAAAAAAAGTATGTGTTTTCTATCCTCCAGACTAAACAGCCTTAAAAGTTAAAGGAGCGGAATAGTGCATACAGCACGGGGATGAGCCACCCAGATTCACCTTTCCCAGAACTCCATGGGGGACTGAAACATATCAAAGCGAATCTTCCCGGGAGACAAACAGCATACATTTTAAAACAGAACATAAAAATTGCATCAAGTACAGTGCGCAAATGGTGCAGAATTTCTTAACCTTACCATAAACAAATCCATAGGAGTCGATGACTGATGCCTCATATTATGTGTTGAGGAAGGTATGTCATGAAAGACACGTGCATGCTCACACCAACCTACTTCAAATAGTCATTCTAAAAGACTAATACAAGGTTATCGAGTTCACACGCCCGATAGCACACATGTACACAAACGCAAACACAAACATGCATGCACGAAAGGACCCCCCCACCACATACACACACACACACACACACACACACACACACACACACACACACACACACACACACACACACACACACACACACACACACACACACACACACACACACACACACACACACACACACACAGTCTGAATGTCTGAAATGTCTGGCACCAGTCTGAATGTCTGAAATGTCCCAAGAAAGCAAAGTGTGTCTTGTAGTCATGCAGATGAGAAAGACTGAAGTCATTCTGGTCTCTCTTTTCTTCGTCACTCTCCCTGCCTCTCTTGCTGTCTCTGCTTTTCTCTATTTCCCCTCTCCCTCCCTCATTTGCAGTCTCTCATTCCATCCCATTCTCTTTCTTTCTCTCTTCCTCCCAGTCTCTCTTTATATCCCCCTCACTCTCTCATTTTCTCTCTGTCCTTCCATCTCTGTTCTTGCCATCCTTGTTTCTTTAATGTGCAGCAACTATTGATCAATTCTCTAGAGGAAACATAGCTTGCTGCACTCTTTGATTAAGACTGGAAAGAGAAGAAAACAAGGGGTTGTGTGCATCAGATAGAGAGAGAGAGAGAGAGAGAGAGAGAGAGAGAGAGAGAGAGAGAGAGAGAGAGAGAGAGAGAGAGAGAGAGAGAGAGAGAGAGAGAGAGAGAGATGAGGCACAGACAGGAAGAGAGCCTGTGGAAAGCAAAGATAGGAACAAAAATGGGAATGGAAGACACAGTAGTCCCCGTCTGTGTGCAAATACTGTGTGTGTGCGTGTGTGTGTGTGCGCGTGCGCGTTTGTGTGTGTGTGTGTGTGTGTGTGCGCGTGCGTGTTTGTGTGTGTGTGTGTGTGTGTGTGTGTGTGTGTCTGTGTGTCTGTGTGTGTGTCTGTGTGTGCTTCTGTGTGTGTGTGTGTGTGTGTGTGTGTGTGTGTGTGTGTGTGTGTGTGTGTGTGTGTGTGTGTGTGTGTGTGTGTGTGTGTGTGTGTGTGTGTGTGTGTGTGTGTGTGTGTCTGTGTGTGTGTGTGTCTGTGTGTCTGTGTGTGTGTCTGTGTGTGCTTCTGTGTGTGTGTTTCACAATGTGTGTGTGTGTGAGTGTGTGTGTGTGTGTGTGTGTGTGTGTGTGTGTGTGTGTGTGTGTGTGTGTGTGTGTGTGTGTGTGTGTGTGTGTGTGTGTGTGTGTGTGTGTGTGTGTGTGTGTGTGTGTGTGTGTGTGTGTGTGTGTGTGTGTCTGTGCTGTGTGCAAGAGATATTTGGAAACGTGTGAGGAAAAGGCAAAAAAAGACTTTGATGCTGTTTTGGGAGCAAGAACAGATGAAAATAGTTTTTTGGGGGGTGAAAGGGGTGTGAGGATGAGAGAGGGGGGTTGGGGGTGGTGCTCAATAGATAGGACATGACTGGCCGAATGCACGCTCTCGATAACACAACACTTATGCAGGCAGGAACAGGGCCAGCTAACCACACAACAAACAACACACGACAATGCATCACACATGACTGCTTTCTCTTTCTCTCTATCTGTCACCCTCTCTATCTCTGGCATGCACGCACACACACACACACACACACACACACACACACACACACACACACACACACACACACACACACACACACACACACACACACACACACACACACACACACACACACACACACACACACACACACACACACACACACACACACACACCAGCGTGCCAGCACACAATGCACACACACATAGGCTACATATATACACACAGCAACACATACACACTCTCAGTCATATCACCAGAGAAATGGAAACAAAGATGCACATAGAGAAAAACACACAAACACACACACATACCACCACTCCCCCCAGCTCTTTGCCAGTTTAATGAATTACATTGAAAAGGGGCTGTTGCAGTTCCACTTGATGAAAAAAAAACCAATCCTGATAATGGGTGGGGAACCTTTTTCATTCGAGGGGCCACTTCAAATTCCTCCAAGGGCCGTAAAAGTCCACCAAGGGCCGTACTATGAACACAAATCATGATTTCCCCTGCAATTTAGGCCTATATTGAGGGCAGCCACCTATAAAACTGCCCCACCTTCTCTATGTCCCCTGAATATAACTTGATTGTATTGCAAATGTATTTTCAAACAATCCATTACAAAATATGTGATATTTCATGTGAAGCTGCAGAACATTAAAATTAAATCAGGGGCCGGATCAAATGGCCTCAAGGGCCACAAACAGCCCTCGAAACATAGGTTCCCCACCCCTGATGTAGATGATGTTATCTGCGCGAGTTTGCCACTCGGGGCTCCAACCCTGCCAGTCTACAGTCCAGTTTGGACATGGGAGGCAAAAGTTAACAAGAATCCGTCTCCATGGAGGGTGGGAGATGGTCTGAGCTTTCTCTGCCATTCATTGTTTCAGAGTTTCGAATTCAATTTCAAATTTAGATTCTGCTTTACTAGCATGACTGTTGCGATATAGTGTTGCAAAAGCATACAAATAACAAGACAAAAGTGTGAATAGTGTTATCTTAACCAATCAGTAACGGACTCCACGGGTGAGTTCTGCAGCACCACTCTCAACTATTTGCTGATTGGCAGAACAGTGAGCGAACCAGGAGGGTTGGTTAAGACTATATGCAGAGCCAAAATCTTTTGGGTGGAAGTACAAAGGATTAGCCTCGCGAGCCATCCTACGTACTTCCGCCAAAGGATTGGCTCCACTACTGTAGTCTGGCCGTGCTTCTCTCTGGAGTGCCTGGAGTAGTAGAATTTTGATCACAACGCCCCCCCCAGGAAAACTGCTAATAATCGAATACGCCCCCCACGTGGGGATGAAAGGGGGAGGATGCTCGTAACAATGACGTACACATCTGTGCCAGAGCCATTGGTCTGCGCTATGTTGTTGTTGAGTAACTGCCAGCGATTGGGTGAGAGGTGTCCAATAATTTCAAACCATAACTGAGTGCAAACTTCCTGCTTCCTACAATCGCTTCAGAGCAAACAAATGCCAGACCATAAATACGAAATGAAATGGTAGTATTATGGGATGGTCAGGACCAGGCTAACAAAGGATGGCATCGCCAGGCTAATAGTATGATACCGCAGAACTAAAGGCCCAGACCGATTGCTCAGCGCCACTGATACAGTATGATGACTCGGGAGGGAGGTTTACTAATGTCTTACCTCCAAACTCTAATAGTTGGCATCCATTACAATGACAGAGGCTTTCCTGAGTTATCTAACCCTATGTACAGTAAAAAAAGAAAACAATGAAAAATGCTTTATTTCTTTTCTACCATTATCCGTCTGAAGTACACACGCTGCAGCCAAGTATAGATTTTAAAAAGCCAACCAAGACTTTGGAGACTAATAGATGAGAGCAGGAAATAAATGAGTTTTTTTTTTTTATGACTGCGGCAAGACTTGAAACGAAGCCAACTATCATCTCGAGGCCATAAAGCTCATTCGGCAGCTCTTTTATTCTGTAATCAAAAGGTAAGGTTTGTTTTAATATTATTATTCAAAGTGCAGGGCGCTACGTGCAAAAAGCCTATTCAAGGTTATAGTGTTCAGACACACATGCACACGCACACGCACACACCCACACACACACACACACACACACACACACACACACACACACACACACACACACACACACACACACACACACACACACGCACACGCACATGCACACGCACACTTTGGTGAATCACAGCTAATTAGTAGGAGGACCTAAGTTGCACTGTCAAATGGGTTTAGGCCCTAAACTTTAGGGGGAAAAAGTGAAAACTACTGGTGAGAAGTGGCCCAACTAGTGGCAGGTGTGCATGTGAGCTTGTGTGTTTGTGTGCGTGCACGTGTGCATGCATCAATACAGAGAGTGAGACATGGGACATGATAAGAGAGAGGGGAGGGGGGGGAGAAAGAGAGTAATACGGGTTTTCTAAAGGACTAGAGGTTTTGGAGGGGGTGTTCAGTTAATGGGACAGAGACAAAAGAGCAAAGGATGTAGCGTATTCTAAAGCATGGGGCTTACTTGCAATTCGCATCATTCCCACCACCATACATGATGCTGTTAGCACTTCCTGTAAAATGCCTACTTCCTGTGAACATCAGGGACTTGGATTTGATAGATATCTCACTCGTTTTCTTCAGAGTATTTTTTTCTTTTACTTTTTCTTCTTCCTTACATTTTTGTCTGCCTGTCTGACGGTCTGTCTGTCTGTCTGTCTGTCTGTCTGTCTGTCTGTCTGTCTGTCTGTCTGTCTGTCTGTCTGTCACACACACACACACACACACACACACACACACACACACACACACACACACACACACACTCAAACTCAAATTCACATAGACATGTATGCACCCTGACACGCACACTGCGTCTTATATTTCCATTTTTGTTCCTTTCCTTTCCACAGACTCCCCCCCCCTCTCTCTCTCTCTCTTTCGCTCGCTCTCTTTCTCTCTCTCTCTCTCTCTCTCTCTCTCTCTCTCTCTCTCTCTCTCTCTCTCTCTCTCTCTCATAATCAAAGTTTTCAGTTCACATGACCTAGATAAAACATTTCTCCATGGATTTAAACACCAACTCTTCTGTCAAGTAACATATAGTATTATGCTCATTCTAACGAAACCCATGCAACGGAATAACAACACAAGCCATTATATAAACATGAATATTTCAGAATCTTATACATGTGCTTACCGGTAGTTTACTTTGTAAATGGGCATAGTCACAATAAAAGGTATCATGTT
>NC_085862.1:16991126-16996126 GCF_034702125.1 Engraulis encrasicolus | reverse complement strand
TCAATATTTAAATATTAATGGCAACACAGAGACATAGCAGTGGGGGTTTAGTCATTAAGAAACAGCAACCTCTTCATCTCCTATTCAGTCCCATGGGCAGGCATGAGTAAGCGGTGAGGGTATCAGACTTGTATCCCAAAAGGTTGCCAATTCGACTCCCGACCCGCCAGACTAGTAATTAATAGAGGTGCACTGAAAATTCGGCCGCAGAAAATGTTTGGCCGAAAACGCAAAAAAAAAAGACTCTTTCGGTTTTCGGCCGAAAGCCAATTGAGCAGCCGAATCGGAGGCCGAATAGAAAATGGGCATTAATTAAACTAATTTCAGTTCTACTCTAACATTTGAAGACTTCAAATACACATTTATTTGCTTTCAAAAACATCTGAAAACATTTATTGTAAACCATAGATTTCAGCAATATTTAGTAATAGTGAAAAACCTAAATTTTGATAACTTTTAACTGAATTGTAATATTCGGTTTCGGTTTCGGTATTCGGCACTGGCGATTCTAGGGGGGGGCAGGGGGTGGCCAGGGCCACCCCTGGGACGCTATTGTCCACCCTACTGGCCACCCTTGATTCGACAAGTAATTAATAAAAAAAAATATTTTTAAAAATAAATAAATAAATATACAATAATAACAACAGTATAAGACCAATAATAGGTAATTATCAGGTAATCATTCAAGTTCGTCAACCCAACAACAAACAAGAGAAAACTGTCAATCCATGGTGATCGCTGGCTGACAGATCTAGGGTCAGTTTTACACTTTAACTAACACGACAGTCGTTGGACTGATGCTGCACAAGGCTGATTTCTGATCAGTAGGCTTACACGAGATGACCACTGCGTGTCGCCTGCTGCCCCTATAGTCGCTTATTTATCGTGAAAGATCTGGCAACCCCGCACCAGCGATGCTGAGGAGCACTGTGTCACCTGCAGTTCCTTCACGAGAGACCGCATCCACTAACTGCCTGGACAGTCTAATTTGGACAATAAGGTATGGCAATTTCATGATTTGTTGGTTGTCTGAATGTGTTGGAAAACCTAATTTTGAAAACTTTATGCAAGTATTAGCAGCCAGGAAGAGCCAAAATACGAGATAGCTACACGAAACAACAACATGACTAAGAGCAAGTTAGTGTTGTGGCAGCTGCAAACCAAGTTAGTAGCACAGCACAATCCTAACGTGCACGTCAGTTTATTTTTTTTGTTGATAACAGGATAGTTAATATGAAACCGTTTGGATAGGGACATGGCATGGATAGCATTGGCCCATTGGCCACACATTGGAAAGGGTAGTCGGTTGTTATCTACAGTCAGGATCGGTAGGCAGACGTCAGTACCTAGCTCGAAACCTAGCATGTGAAATGAACTAATGCTAAGCTGGACTATGATTGTTGTGATGCCTTCTCTCAGTGAGAAGCTTCTCCTTTGCTTCTTCGATTGTCTTGACTTTTCTTGGAGTTTAAATCAAACTTAAATAAAGTCGGAGTAAGTCATAGTAAAGAGCACCTCTGCCTCTTTAGCAAGTTCACATCAGTCACAGATGTGTTGCCTAAACCCACAGCGCTAGTCCACTTCAGAGTATGACTCCCCCCCAATAGCTAAATTTGCGGTACATATTTGACCTCAAATGTGTCAATATATCGTAATCCTTTTGTTCAAACGTAGCGAAAATAAATCGTCACGCACACAAAATCATGGTACAGATGTGAGTTTGTTCACCAACGAAATTCACGTCATGTAATTTCTTTGCTAAAACCCTGCAGCCACGGCTTTAGAATCAGCCACTGTCCACACCTGTAATTGCCTTGCAGGCCGACGGCGCCTCAGACTTGAAATTCACGTCATGTAATTTCTTTGTTAAAACCATATGCCACTGCTTTGACATCTGACACTGTCAACATCAATAATATAGGTTTTTTTTGTATTCTGACATTGTTGAATGAAGTCAAAGTTGTTACTCTAAGGGGAACCACAACCACGAACACAAAACTCATGAACACAACATGTGTACTCTGCCAATTCGACAATAATCCCTCTGATATTGTAGCCAGTTACTATGCTTAGAAGTGAGTTGATTGAATGATTAATTGGTTGCATTGATTTGATTACATTTCCTCCAGTGAGTGACATTAAGATGAAGAGAAGAAACGATATTGAGAGCTTCTTTATCAAGAAAAAAAAGAGTCAGAGTCAGCTACAGCCAGTACCAGCACCAGTGCAGATGCCCACACAAGCCAGCAGCCTAGGGATAGTGTTGATGAGCAGTCCACTACCCCAATACAAGATGGTAGGTTGTGCATGGAAAGTTTGAATTAGTTACATGTAGCCCTTTCATGCACACCGTTCAACCAGTGGAACACTGTTATTGTCATCAAAAAGGTTCTGTCATAGTGCCACACTACATAACACAGGGTCTTCAGTAATACACTATGGTAACTCTGGTAACGACAAAGGTATAACGCCATGCATTAAAGGGTTTAACAGCTGACAAATGTTGAGACAGAAGATGATGAACTAAAGATTTGTATTATATGTATATGTGCATGGACCTGTCTGTCTGTCTGTCTGTCTGTCTGTCTGTCTGTCTGTCTGTCTGTCTGTCTGTCTGTCTGTCTGTCTGTCTGTCTGTCTGTCATTTTAAACTATCCTTGTATTACCACAGTTGACCAGCCACATTTGGAGGAGGAGGAGACGGACTGTGAATCTGTGTTGTCTGGATCTCCACCTACTGAGCATGGTATGTCAGGTTCAGATGTCATTCATGAAGTTGGTGTCTACTCTCTCATACTTCAGTTATTTAAAAATGGCCAATTATGCATATTTATATGTGAATGCATAGCATTTAACCAGATTACACTGCACTTTCAATTAAAAGCCTGGCACATTAAAATAACTTAATGAGGATATGTGTGTGCATTTATCTTTAATTTCTGTGAATACGTACATAGAAAACAAAGACCTAAACATAGAACATTTCAATACTATATATACAGTGAGTCCAATATGTATTTGATCCCTTGCTGATTTTGTTGGTTTGCCTACTAACAAAGACATGATCAGTCAATACATGTTATGATAATATGTATTCTAATATGGAGAGACAGAATATCAAAAAGAAAATCCAGAAATTAACTTAAGAGAATATATATTAATTTATTTCCATTTCATCGAGCAAAATAAGTATTTGATCCCCTGCCAACTGATTACAGTTCCGGGCCCACAGACCAGATGGTCACTTCCGATCAACTTGTCATCTGAATTAAAGACACCTGTACATACTAACATGCATAAAAGACCCCTTGAATCAGCAGAATCAGCCCATAGTATGAGTGAATCAGTCACACTCCAACCTCACCAGCATGGGAAAGACCAAAGAGCGGTCAAATGATATCAGGGACAAGATTTTAGACCTGAACAAAGATTAAATGGGCTGCAAAGCCACAAGAAAGAGACTGGGTATTAATAACCCAGTTGTTGATGCATTTCTTCCAAAATGTGAGGAATACAAAATGACTATCCATCAGCCTGTCTGGGGCTCTATACAAGATTTGACCTTTTGTAGGGATTTGATAATCATGAGAACAGAAAGAAAGCACCCTAGACCTGTACGGGATGAACTAGGCAATGATATCAAAGCTTCTGGGACCAAAATCACTGAGAAAACTACAGGTAGCACTTAATACCACAGAGGTTTAAAATCCTGTAGTGCACCCATGGTACCTCTACTTCAGAAGGAACCTGTGCAGTCCCACCTGAGGTTCGCCAACGGACATCAGACTGGTTTAAGATATGATAAGGAGTTGCTGTAGTCAGATGAAACCAAAATCAAGCTGTTTGGCATTAACACAATTCAATGTGTTTTGAGAAAGAGTACTGCTGTCTATGATCCCAAGAACACCCTCCTCACCATCATGCATGAAAGTGGTATCATTATGGTTTGAGGGTGTTTGTCTGGCCAAGGCACAGGGCAACTTCACATCGTCAATGAATGGATGGAGGGAGAGATGTAATGTACAATCCTGAGTGCAAACATCCTTCCCTCCACCACTACACTGAAGGGTGGGCCATTTTTGGATCTCCCAACATGACAATAATACACAACATACAGTCAAAGCAACGAAGGAGTGGCTCAATAAGAAGCATATTAAAGTCATGGAGTGGCCTACAGTCTCCAAATATTAACCCTATAGTAATTCTATGGAAAGAACTGAACCTCCCATTTGCCAAGCTACAGACCACAAACTGTTAATGTTTTAGAGATAATATGCAAAGAAAAATGGGCAAAAATATTTTCTACTATATGCACAAACATTGTCATCAACTAAAAGAAGCATCTGACCTCAGTGCTAGACAACTAGGGCTTTGCCACAAAGCACTTTATCTTCTTTAGCTAGAGGGGTCAAATACTTATTTGCCTAAATTAAATACAAAAAAATTAAAATATATTATTTTAAGTTATTTTCCGGAATTTCTTTTTGATATTCTGTCTCTCCATGTTTGAATACACATTATCATAAATTTATAGACTTATCATGTCTTTATTAGTGGGCAAACCGGCAAAATCAGCAAGGGATCAAATACATATTGGACTCACTGTATATATATATATTTTATACTACTACAAAATATTGTATTTGAAGTTCACTGGTGCTTTTCTTTAAAATGCAGGAAATAGCATAGAATAAATGCAACATTTTCTGTGTGGGAGGACCCCCGTATGTGTATATAATTCCATGATTCCATGGCCACCTCAGACTATATTTGTGTGTCATCTTGGCCACCCTAGTAAAAATGTCCTGGATACGCCCCTGGTATTCGGCCAAGTGATTAGTTATTATTCGGTTTTGGTTTCGGCCACAAATTTTCATTTCGGTGCACCTCTAGTAATTAACCAGTGCTCGCCCATCCTCCTCCATGACTGAGGTACCCTGAGCATGTATACCGGCCCGCCTGACTGCTCCCTTGGCGTTTGGGGCTGCGCTATGGCAGGT
>NC_085862.1:16976126-16978626 GCF_034702125.1 Engraulis encrasicolus | reverse complement strand
GACAACCCAGTCGTTCGCCGTCATCCCATTCAGTCCCATTCAACCCCTCTATTTTAGTCCAACCCTTCTCTCTCTCTCTCTCTCTCTCTCTCTCTCTCTCTCTCTCTCTCTCTCTCTCTCTCTCTCTCTCTCTCTCTCTCTCTCTCTCTCTCTCTCTCTCTCTCTCTCTCTCTCTCTCTCTCTCTCTCTCTCCTTCCATCCCTCCTCTTCCTCCACTCCTCTGTCTCTCTCCATTCTGTACTCTCTCCATCCTGCAGCCAGCAGGAAAATTAAAAGCCAATATCACAGACCATTTCACCAGGCTGCACGCACTGCACTGCCCGTCTGCTGCTGACAAACACAGCAACCAATCTCATCTCTCTCTCTCTCTCTTCAGTCCCCATTCAACCCCTCTATTTTAGTCCAACCCTTCTCTCTCTCTCTCTCTCTCTCTCTCTCTCTCTCTCTCTCTCTCTCTCTCTCTCTCTCTCTCTCTCTCTCTCTCTCTCTCTCTCTCTCTCTCTCTCTCTCATTATGTCCCTCCGAATTGCCCTTGCTCTCTTCTCTCTTTTTAGTTCATCTCTGTTTCTTTCTCTCTTTTCAATAGAGTCCCTCTATTCATGTTGTTTCTCTTGCTCTGTCATTCTCACTGTACTTAGTTGCTCTTTTTCCTTTTCCACTCTTTCTCTGCACATCTCTCTTTTCTGACATGCTCGGTTCATATACCCACACAGGGGTGAATTTCTCAAAACCAAAGTTGCTTACTACATTAGCTACTTTGTTGCTTTCAATGCATTTTCCCATTGGCAACTACCGAAGTTGCTAACAGGCTAACAACTTCCCTTTTGAGAAACTCACCCCAGTACCTACCCCTTATTTTCTTATTGCTTCCCTTTCCCACGATGTTCTTACCGCCGCACTCTCTCTCTCTCCCTCTCTGTCTCACACACAAACATGCACGCGCACATGCTGTACACATAAATACACCCACCTCCTCCATCAAAAGCTTATTCTGCTCTTTCATTCTTTAAGATCACATTTTCTACCTGCTTTTCAGGGTTCTTTCATGCTTGCAAAACCACTCCCCTGACATTCTCCACCAGAGGCATGCACATATAGGGACATGTTGGTGCCCTTTGCCATAACCAACAAAAAGCGCACTTTTTGAACAATTTTTTTTGTACTGGTGTCCATGCTGACATGATCATCTACAAATTCTTGACGATCAAAAATATGTGACAACAATGCCTTGATACAATATATAGCCTCTATAGCGTAGCCCCCTAGTCAGTTCCACATGAAACCCACCCCAACATCTCCACCCCTCCCCCTCCAAGGCATATGCCCATGGAAATGTCTGTGAACGCCACTGTCCTCCACCATCCTTGGCCTTCCCACTTTCTTCTTGCATCCACTCCATTCCACCATGCATCACCTCCCTCTGCACATGCTGACGTCATGACCTCCACTCTTGAACTCTCCAGCCCCCCCACACACACACCACCCACCCTGTTGTTCTCAGTCCCCACCCTGCATTTTTCCTGCATCCACTTCACTCAACCCCCTACCCTCTACCTACCCCTACTTACAGCCACAACACCCCACCCCCCTCAAGTCTGTTGCTCTCAGCCATTCCTACATTCTTCCCCTCCTACACATGCACTCCTGCATTCCACTCCTGCATTCCACTCCCTTTGGCCACCTCTCCCCCCTCTAACCGCCCTGCACTTCCCTGGACCCATCCACAACACCACCACTCCACTCTAACACAACACAACAGCCCTGCCTGCATTCTTCCTGATTACACTCCTCAACCTCTCCACCATCCCCTCCACCTCTACCAGGGATGCATTAACAAACAGGCTAGATGGCTGCAGCCTAGGGCACCCCCACCTGCCAGGGGGACTATGATTGGTCTTAAAGGTATCCTGTGCAGGAAATGGTTGAAAAAAGGTACTGCAACTATGCTGCTCATTGAAACTGGGTTGCCTATTGTAAAATGTGATATTTTCATGAAAGTTTACTACGTAATAAACTAATATGTTCTAGTATGGCCCAAGTACAGTCATTTTTGCAGCTAAAAATGTCTGTTTCTGGAAATTCAAAATGCCGGACCATGGAGAAGATCCCCCTTATCATGTATGAAAAGTGATTTTTTTCCAGTCATAATGAATACTTGGAATTTGATGGTGGTGGTAAGTATTCATGAAAAAGGTAACATTAGTGAATGAGTAGCATGACTTCTGGAAATAAACAACAAAAAATCTCACACAGTGTACCTTTAAAGAGGCGTCTTGAAAAAGTATTCAAGTTTTAAATGTTAATAGGCCTACTTTTCTCCACAGTTGGCAGACACATTGTCTTTCATTCCTGGCTCAGAATGTGGATGCTGTTTATTCACTTTTGTCCCAGAATTTGCCCTACACGGTGGCCTACAGCAACCTGGAGCCTAGGGACCACGCACCTTCTTAATCAAGCCCTGACCTCTACCCACCATGCACACCCCTGCCCCTGTAGCTAC
>NC_085862.1:16966126-16971126 GCF_034702125.1 Engraulis encrasicolus | reverse complement strand
TGATGCTATAACATCCATGAACTTACTCCACAGTGTTTCTGAGGCCTGTTATGGCCTAGTTCTAACATGTTGGTATAGCCTATGCAAATCAGAGGATATTTAATTAGATATGACCAAACTAGGCCTACAACACTTAAATATTAAAATTGCACCAAAGGCTTCATTTTTTAGTTTTTACTTTTTACTTTTAGTACTTAAGTATTTTTGACGGCAGATACTTTTGTACTTCTACTCAAGTAAAAAAGTGAGGTGAATACTTTCACTTTTACTTGAGTAGTTTTCAATGCAAGGTAACTGTACTTTTACTCAAGTACATAACTGGTGTACTTCGTCCACTAAGTGGTGAGAAAGAATGCATCAATACATCCATACACCCATCCATCCATCATGTGCCCATACATCAAGCTACCAGTCAGCAAGCTCACCGAAATTCACACGCTAACAATGTGCTAGCGAGCAAGGTGCAAGCGAGCCTCTCCTGAAGACACTATTAGATACCCACTCCACTTCACTTTCCTATGTCTTACACGTCAGGGCATTTTGCAAGGCTACCAGTACTCGCTGGAGGAACAAGACATCAAAGCACTATATAAATTTACAAGAAAATAAACTCCACCTCTGCCACTGCCCTGTCAGGGATTAAAACACAGAGGCAAGAAGGTGAGCGAGGATGACATGATGTGAAAGAGAGCAGGGAAATATGCAGGGAAAGAGGGGATGAGCCGGAGAGAAATAGGCAAAGAGTTGAAAAGAAGAAGAGATGAGCAGATGACTGAGTAGAAAGAATGAGAGGGAGAAGAGGAGGGAGTATGGAGAGGGAGTGATATACAGTAGGTTATGCATATCTAGTGGAATGGGAGAGTAACCGTGGCATAGAGATAGCCAGACAGAGAGAGAGTATAAACAAGGCATCCCACTGGGTCTGTTTAGACAGCCTCTGCATAGGAAGAGGAGGAGGAGGAGGAGGAGGAGGAGGAGAGATGAGAGGAGAGGAAGAGGAGGAGGAGGTGGAGGAGGAGAGATGAGAGGAGAGGAAGAGGAGGAGGAGGTGGTGGTGGTGGAGCAAGAGGAGCCGGAGGAGTTGGAAAGGGGGAGAGGGAGAGACGGAGGGGGAGGAGGAAGGAGGGATGAGCAAGAGGAGGAGGAGGAGAAAGAGGAGGATGAGAATAAGGATGAGAGAGAGAATGACAGGGAAGAGGTGGAGAGAAAGGGGGAGCAAGATGAAGGAGAAGGATGAGGAGGATGATGAAGAAGAAGAGTAGAGAGGGGAGGAGGAGGAAGAGAAAGAGGGAGAGGAAGAGAAAGAGGGAGAGGAGGAGGAGGTGGAGGAGGAGGAGGAGAAAGAGGGAGAGGAAGAGGGACGTTGTGTTTGTGCTGGGTCTGAGCAGACTCCCCCGAGCGGCCGGCCCCTGATCATGGAGGATCATGACAAGTGAGGAGTGCTCTGGCTCCGGCTCTCGCTGAAAGGGCAGACAGCACAGCAGGGTGGACAGCAGAGAAGTCTGATATGACTCCCAAAGCACTGTGTGAACACCGCACATCAACTTCCTCTCTCCTGACAAGACCACCAGGCTGCAGGCCAATACACTACATGGGCTCTTCAACCACTCCTTACCGCAGCCTACCCACCGACTAACCAAGAGAAGTACAGTAAGAATTATTTTCTCTCCTGCCGTGCATAAACCGTGCGACTACCATGGGACCTTCAAAGGTGTTAATGACTAGGGGAGTAGCCTCTTACGTCGATGGGTCTGTCCACTCAACTACATCATAACAGCATTAATAGAACAATGCAGAGAGTCTTAAGTAACCGATGAAGACTTGGTTGTTATCATTATGGTGTAAATAAGGAGGGATAAATAAGCAGGGATCTGTGGTTGGAGCAGCCGTGGCCTAGTGGTTAGAGAGTTGGTCTTTCAATCAAGGGGTTGCAGGTTCGAATCCCCCCTGACCTCTCCCTACATCTCCAACCATGGCTGAAGTGCCCTTGAGCAAGGCACCTAACCCCACATTGCTCCAGGGAATGTAACCAATACCCTGAAAAATAATAACTGTAAGTCGCTTTGAATACAAATTAAAGCGTCAGCTAAGTGCAATGCAATGTAATGTAATGTAAATAAGGTTATAACAGAGGTTCTGCGTAAAGGGATGCATATAGATTGCTCAGATCTTGCGACCAAGGGCGGTGTCCAGGCCAAGTCAGTGGCTTTGGCCACGTGAAACTCCTTCCTGCCTGTTACAGCAAATTCATTTAACCGGCAAATGCAAATACATTTAACTGCAGGCAAACTCCCAGGCAACTCCCAGAGGTCATCATTTGTTTTAAAAGCAGAGGCAGGAGGAGTAAACGATAAGAGTATGTTTACTTTCAAAACTTGAGATGTCCGCCTCTGCCCATCTCAAACGTTTTCCCTGATTGGGATACGATGCACCGTATACAGTATGTGCTGCTGTAGGGGCTATAGCAATATATGATGTCAGATGTGATGCAATAGCTTATGTGTTGGTGGCCATACTTTGTTTGCTCCTACGTCTATCAGCAGGATGAGTAAAGTCTGAGCAATAAACACAGAGGTTTTATAACCGCCCTGGCCAAACCCTGATGAAATATGCTTGCACCACCCTTTAGAAAAATAATATATAAAATAAAACAAAGTACAACAGCATTGATTTGCTGAGGCAATAAAGAAGCTGAGATACTGAATACTGTATATAAGAGACGTCTTGGGCACCTGACCTCTAAGGCAAACTGGATTTTTTTATTGTTCTTTTTTACAGCAGGTTTCCATATATATCACCAATAATATGTCTCATGAGGCTCTGAAATGGGAATTATTTAGAATATTTATAATGGGAAATTATTTGTTACCATCCATAGCAGTCAACTGATTGAAGGTGTGGAGGGAAGATCTTCTACGTGAAATTCTTGTAATATTACTATTTACTTTGCACACGTGTAATGTTTTGTCTGGCCAAGCAGACGGAGGGCTTAATTGCTGTGTATATGAATGTAAGGAATATGAAGGATGTTTCCCCACAGACATACAGATGGACAGACAACAACAGACACAGAAATATCCACAGTGGCTGGGTGGATGACTCATCCATAGCAGGTACCATACCACCCACCAATCCAAATAACTGCTGAGCCTGTTGGAAAAATGCTCCAGACCAAAACAATCACACACACACACACACACACACACACAGACAGACACACACACACACACACACACACACACACACACACACACACACACACACACACACACACACACACACACACACACACACACACACACACACACAAACACACACACACACACACACACACAGAGACACACACACACACACACACACACACACACACAGCCAAATTAGCATGAGTGATGGGGCATGCTGCGAGCGACAACACGAGCCAGCCATTTCCAATTTCACACACCATTCACACACTCGCGCGATCCATTTCGGAACGGGCTGCGCTGCGCGGCGGCACGCCACCAATCTGTGCCTATACGACACACGTGCTTCCTCCACGCAATTACGGCACCAGCGTTGCCAAGCCTGTCCTGTCCGGCATACCAACGCAGCGAGGGGCCGCCGTGAAGCAGCGACAACATGGACAGAAAAACGCAACATCCTACTGAGTGTTTGGTATTGCATCCTTGGTGGCGGTGGCATTGACGTAGACAGCCCCCCCCACCCACTCAGAACTCATTATTCCTCTGTACCAATGATTAGTCCCCATAGCTACCACATTCTTACCAGACAAGCCAACTATACTCTACAATGCTCTACAATGTTCTGTAAGGATGGCATAGCCCCATGTTGGTTTATGGTATACACTGTAAATCAGTAATCAGGGGGTATATTGGTAACTTGGTAAGTACATGGGTCAATGATGTTTGGTGGTGCAACCATAGCCAATGCTACTATTGTATGGATTAAATTATGAATCATTTAGTTTTTGTGCTGTTTTAGTGGATTAACTAAAAATCATATTCATTTGCAGTACATTAATTACCAAGTACTAATCAATGTATGCTCATTAGCTGTGGTTGTACCACCTGATGTCTGAGCGCAAAACAAATGTCAATGATCCACAAATGTACCCACTCATCAATCTACCAGGGGGTCATAAAAGCAGCAGAGAACATCGTCAACTGCCCTCTTCCCTCTCTGGAGGCCCTTTACCGCCTAAAAAAAGACCAATTGTATTCTAAGAGACATATCACATCCAAGCCACAACCTGTTTGAACTGCTACCATCTGGCAGTATGTACAGGTCCATTAAAACCAAGACAAATAGACTGTAAAACTGCTTTTACCCAGTGTCCATTTCTGCACTAAATTATGCTATCGAAGCATGTATACCTACAGCATTAATGTGGATGTGTCTGGCTGTCACATGTGTGGGTGGGTATGCAAGGTTTGTGAAGTATAGACTTACACTTAGATGTGCAGATGTGTGTGATTGGACTCCATGGTTATGTGTGTGAGATTTTTAAAGGGACACTGTGCAGGATTTTTAGTTGTTTATTTCCAGAATTCATGCTGTCCATTCACTAATGTTACCTTTTTCATGAATACTTACCACAACCATCAAATTCAAAGTGTTCATTATGACTGGAAAAATTGCACTTTTCATACATGAAAAGGGGGATCTTCTCCATGGTCTGCCATTTTGAATTTCCAGAAATAGCCATTTTTAGCTGTAAAACTGACTGTACTTGGGCCATACTAGAAAATATTAGTTTATTACTTAGTAAACTTTCATGAAAAGATAAAATTTGGCAATAGGCAACCCAGTTTCAATGAGCAGTATAGTTGCAGTATCTTTTTTGACCATTTCCTGCAGAGTGTCCCTTTAAGTACTTTTCTAACCTTTTATTTAAATTATTTATTGCTTCAGTGAACAAGAAATACTCAATTTCATTGTACTTGTTTATTCTATAATCCATTCTATTCTACCTACCTACTCCTTTCTAAATAACTTATTTT
>NC_085862.1:16953626-16963626 GCF_034702125.1 Engraulis encrasicolus | reverse complement strand
TCTATGTTTTGCAAAACCACGATCCATAAAGCGTGAACTAGCACATTTGTGTAATCAAGATCATCTTGCGTGGTCCATACGTAGTTTTGAACCCTGAACTCCAGGTATGGGAAGCAACCATACTACCAAGTGAGCTAAACAATCATTTTCTAGCTAAGTCAGTGCACATTTGCTTGAGACTTCAGGAGGGAGATTTTCTAATCTTCTGCACTAAGCTCTGCTGGCATTCGCTATTAGTCCATCTAAAAGGCTTAAGAATTATTAAAAATTAATGTATTTTGCATTTTCTTCTACACATATAGTCATTTCACTGCCAACTAACCTACAAGGCTAGGGTCGTATATGTCACATTCACAAATATATTACTCATATTCTTACTATTACTACATAAAGATGGCCGCCAGGACCTACTATAGCATCATGGCTTTTCGTGTAGACTGCATAGTTGGCAGTTCCTGTTTGACTGCAGTCGTCTGTCATCACTCACCTCCTGATGTCTTGTGAAGAACGAGGTCATTTCATCTGATTTCATTTCAGCACAGCGCGCCGCAGTCTAGTCCCCATTCTGACCTGTCTGTCACTGTCACTGGGTTTTGTTAAGTGAGGAGGACCGGAGACAGAGGAGGTAGAGGCAGAGAAAGAGGGGGGGGGGAGGGAGAGGGAGAGAGAGAGAGAGAGAGAGAGAGAGAGAGAGAGAGAGAGAGAGAGAGAGAGAGAGAAGGAGAAAGAAAGAGACAGAAAGAGAGTCTGTGGAGATCTGGAGTTGAGAGAGAGAGCGAGAGAGTAAGAGAGAGAAAGAGAGAGAGAGAGACTAATGGTGGTGGTGGGATCTTTACTGGGCGATCTCCGGCGAACAGGGACGTTGTTGGCCAAATTAGATTCGTCGGCCCTCCATCCTCCGCCATCTCCTTGCTGAGTTAAGTATCAATCAGCTCTCGAGCGCTGCAATTATTCTCCGTGACCTTGGACGAGGCCGGCTCTCCGCACTGGAGACAATTTCGTGGCTGACGCAGAACATCCTTTCCAGCATTGCCAGCTCATTCATACACACACACGCACACGCACACGCACACGCACACACACACACACACACACACACAAACATGCCAACACATAAAAACACATACACACACACACACACACACACACACACACACACACACACACACACACACACACACACACACACACACACACACACACACACACACACACACACATTGCCATCTCGTCCACTCCTTCTCTGTGTCTCTCCTTCTCTTTGTCTCTCTTATATTTTTCTTGTCTCTCTCTCTTTTTCTCTCTCTTTCTCTCTCTCTCTCTCTCCGACGCTCTCTTTCTCTGTTTTTACTTCTTTCGCCATATGACTCAGAGCACAAATACACAAATACAACACACAAACACGTCTATTCATGCTTCATGCTGCCCTTGTGAATTTCACAAATTCCTTCATTTTCATCTCCATCTTTCTCCCCAGCACACAAACAAATACAAATGCATGTGTGTATGCACACACACACACACACACACACACACACACACACACACACACACACACACACACACACACACACACACACACACACACACACACACACACACACACACACACACACACACACACACACACACACACACACACAGAGTAATCTCAGAGAGCACATGACATTACAATCAAATAGGAAACGCACACAATGTTGTTTTCTCTCTACCACCGCGTTCCCTTTGACATCCACCATTATGACATCATCTGCATCTCCGCCACCACAGCACTGTTTTGATTTGGTTGCCATGGCAAGCTGCCAAATCATCTCCCAAAGAGGTGCCAGGCGGAGTAAATCAGAATGGGACTGAGCATAGAGTTTGTCCTTGGTGAAAAGGACTGCGCCCACACACACCGGCAGCACTAACGGATTCTTGCTGCGTGCCATGCTGTCCAGTGTCACGCTAGGAAGTGATTGACAGAACCTGGTCAAGGAATCTAATTGAGGAAGTGTGATTATACAAGGTTGTGTTCGATTCCTGAAATAACAAAGACACATTGAAGTGAACACACATGCGGAACATGTCCTGCACACACACACACACACAAGAAGACACAGGCATAGACACACATACAAGCACACACCTGTACACACAGTCAAGCACATACACACACACTTACACACAAACACGCAGACGTGTAACCAGGGCTTTGAACCGTTATTTTTTTCCAAACGTTTCGTTCCGAACAGAAACAGAATTATAACGTTTACGGTTATGAGTTCCACCAATAAATTGACGTTCCCGAACCGGTTAGAACAAAAAAATATTGTTCCCGGAACGGTTAATTTCGTTCCTGTCAGCTGATTACTCCCTAGGCCTAACTGACGTTAATTAACCAAGAAAGACGGAAGTGCAAATGAGTCAGCCTACTTCCAAACTGTTTATTCAAGCGGATGAAAAGAATATCCTCCAGAATTTTGTCATTCAGGGACGACCTAAGTGGAGAATAAACCTCAATGATGAAAATGCGCACTCCACGCTGACTTGGGTCACGGGGAGCGCTATGATGGACATTGTGAGTTTGCATATTTGAAGCGGCCATGGATGCCCAATAACGTCGAACATTCTCGGTGCGCTTTACACGTGCTTCTCTGCAATATCTTACAATGATGCAATGGAAACTCTGCCCTTTTGTATGACAGTGGTTTCTCTTATTTAAGATGTGGAGTGGAGACTTTGTAATCCACAGCTCTCTCTCCATTCAGTCAGAGAATGTCTGATGTCACACAGGATGTGAACCTCAGCTGTCATGGGTAACGTGCACAGGAAAATAATTACTTTTCTTCTAGTTTGAGGAACGGTATTAACCGGTATTAACCGGTTACCATTATTTTTAAATAAGTGTTTCCGTTCCAGAACATAAAAAATAATAACGTTTCCGGTTTCGTTTCTGTTCCCTGTAAAATACAAAAAGTTCCTGGTTTTCGTTTTCGTTCCTTGAACCGATTCAAAGCCCTGCGTGTAACACACATGCGTACGCATGCACACACACACACACACGCACTTGGCACACATGCGCGCGCCCACACACACACACGCACTTGGCACACATGCGCGCGCCCACACACGCACGCACGCACACACACACACACACACACACACACACACACACACACACACACACACACACACACACACACACACACACACACACACACACACACACACTTAACATTGCCATCCATATCCAGACCTGGCTAACACAATTAAATGTGGCCAGAGGGAACCTGTTAGCTAAGATAGATGCGGCTTCATTAGTGGGCCGTTTCAGATGCCCATCCGTCTAGATTGCTGGAGAAGAGACACAAGGCACCTTTCTCTCTCTCTCTCGCTCTCTCTCTCTCTCTCTCTCTCTCTCTCTCTCTCTCTCTCTCTCTCTCGCTCTCTCTCTCTCGCTCTCTCTCTCTCTCTCTCTCTCTCTCTCTCTCTCTCTCTCTCTCTCTCTCGATACATTCACCCTCTTTCTCTCCTCCTTCTCTTTCATCATTCTTTCCATCCTCTTCTTCTTCCTTTCTTCACCCTCTCTTTCCCTCCATCACACACGTCCGATCTGTTTGAGGTGTGCAGAACCGATTGATTCCCAGCTCTACAGCCGCTAGTTTTGTTAACGACATCTTTCATTCTCTCTCTCTGTCTCTGTCTCTGTCTCTGTCTCTCTCTCTCTCTCTCTCTCTCTCTCTCTCTCTCTCTCTGAGACCTGGAAAAATGACACTGCTCAACAACACATTTGTACCAGTGACACTGGTAACGTTGATTGTAGATGACTCAAACAAAGAATGGGCTGAGGACACAACTGCAGTTTTGATTTTGTTTGGATGCATTTTCTGTCTTCTGTAAGGGCTGCATTTGGTATACACAGTATAATGGATGGATAATGCTGTTAAAACAGGCTCCTACTCAAATCAGCATTTAGCCATCCTCTCTCTCTCTCCATCACTAGCCTGACTCTCGCCAGACCTGGCAAAAATAGTTCTCTGTTCACCTCTTTTAGAGATTATGTGGTAGATTAGACAGATCAAATGATTCAACCCTCATGGTTGGAAGGAAGAATCGCTTTTTTGCTATGTAACGTAAATGTGTGTGCAGCTATCCTGATTGGCCCATTTACTTTCTGGCTGTCATGAAATGCCTCCCATTGGCCCAAGTTCCAGAATGATGTGTGGTAGTCAGTGGAATGGCATGTGGAGGTTAGCGGAACTACATACATCTGGCGAGTGTCAGGTTCAGCAATGGCTGTTGTACCTTATTGCATGAGATTACCCCTGCCGTTATGAGTGGATGTGGCTATTCTGGCAATGATGCAGTCATAGGCAAATTGGATTCATAAGTTACAATCCAGTCCCACATACTTATTTCAAATGACCTTACCTTTACCTTTACCTTTCCATTCCAACCAGGTGATCAATAAACCAGCCAGTCACCTGGCTGAATTGGACAGGTAAAGACAAAAGACAAAATTACATAGACAATGGCATACATACAAGCTAGGATGAAGGATAACATGTCTGCCAGCTGCTGAGAGAAGTATTTACGAAGTTTAAAACTATACTTGACAGATGACAGACAGACATGACAGATGGATTTTTCAGTATCACATCTTGTCACAATTCTGCAATTTTTGACTTTTGGCCAATAGACTGCAGCCATATCTATCCTGTGTAGCATATCCAGCCCTGACCATATAAACTGAGAGCTCTGCTCCTCAGAGAATGGTGAGAGCAGAGCTGAGCTGAGCTGAGCTGAGCACACACAGCCATGCTATTCCATGCTGAGTCATTGATGGTGATTGGATAACACGATCTCCATGACAATGAAGTGTGTTGTGTGTGTGTGTGTGTGTGTGTGTGTGTGTGTGTGTGTGTGTGTGTGTGTGTGTGTGTGTGTGTGTGTGTGTGTGTGTGTGTGTGTGTGTGTGTGTGTGTGTGTGTGTGTGTGTGTGTGTCTGTCTGTGTCTGTGTCTGTGTCTGTGTCTGTGTCTGTGTCTATGTCTATGTCTGTGTGTGTGTGCACGATGACTGCATGTATGCATGCATGAGAGCAAGTCTGAACGAGAGAGAGAGAGAGAGAGAGAGAGAGAGAGAGAGAGAGAGAGAGAGAGAGAGAGAGAGAGAGAGAGAGAGAGAGAGAGAGAGAGAGAGAGAGAGAGAGAGAGAGAAAAGACCTGTGTGCTTTAAAACGTAGTTGATCTACAATTAATATATTTTGTTGCTCACTATATTCACCCAATCAAACATGAATGTGTGCATGCCAGAGAGGGAATGAGAGAGAGAGAGAGAGAGAGAGAGAGAGAGAGAGAGAGAGAGAGAGAGAGAGAGAGATGAGAGTGAAAAGCAAGTGAAAAATTATTGACTGAAGTGGTTACGTAAAGTGAGAGACTGATCAGACACAGTGCATGAGTGAGTGAGTAAATATGTGAGGTAGCACATGAGAGTGAGAGAGTAAGTGAGGGAGGGAGTGTAGGAGGGAGGTGGTGAGAGTGAGTCATTGAATTCATTTAGGTGTGAGTCAGTCAGTAAATTTGACAGAGTGAGTCAGCATGTGTGGAGAGTGGAGCAGAAAGTGTTCGAGTCAGAAGAGAAGAAAAGAGAAGAGAAGAGAAGAGAAGAGAAGAGAAGAGAAGAGAAGAGAAGAGAAGAGAAGAGAAGAGAAGAGAAGAGAAGAGAAGAGAAGAGAAGAGAAGAGAAGAGAAGAGAAGTATTGGCTGAACATGAGTATGGAGAAGAAGGAAATAACCCCTGTTGTATGGAACTCCTGGTGTACACCTACAGGTATGTCGTGTTTCCATACGCAACAAAAGCGACAGATGCGATAGAAGTGACAGAAAAGATGCCGACATGTATTCCTCAGTAGATATTGCAGAGGTGCAACAGCAGTGTTTCATCACACTTGCTGCGTCTTTCTTTTCGAACAAGCTTCAAATCACAACATGCTCACAGTAGGCAATTAAGTATAGGCCCTACAGAATACCCGCCGACTCTCATATGGGGTGGGGGGGAAGTGTATGATGACTAGTTCTTTTTTTTTTACCCTGACACATTCTTTAATTGCTTTTCACATTTAAGATTTAGCTCGACATTTCCATTACTGATTCTTCCATCTGTCTCTCATTAAACAAAGCAGAGCATGCCCTTCGCATACGTGTGTGTGTGTGTGTGTGTGTGTGTGTGTGTGTGTGTGTGTGTGTGTGTGTGTGTGTGTGTGTGTGTGTGTGTGTGTGTGTGTGTGTGTGTGTGTGTGTGTGTGTGTGTGTGTGTGTGTGTGTGTGTGTGTGTGTGTGTGTGTGTGTGTGTGTGTGTGGCTGTTGTATTTATGTAATGTGCATAAGAGAGTTTCAGATCGGCCTATAGGCTACCGATGATAATTTAGTGGCATTTCCTTGGTACACACATTCTTTGGGTTGCAGAACACAGCAACGTAAAATGTCAACCTTCCCATTAAAAATAAAAGGCTTTCTGAACAGGACCTTTTCCTCCGTGGTCAGATGCAGATCATATAATCACTGTACTGCAGAGCTGGAACATGACAATTTAAGAAGCACCACAAGTATACAGAGGTGGCCAAAGTAAACGTAAATGCAGAGAGTAGATAAGAAAGAGGTTCCGCTGGCCCATTGTTTCCGGGTTCTACTGTCGCAAGGGGAAGGGGGGGGGGGATCCCCCTTTAGGCAGACCTAAGGACTGTTCTATTCATTCTAGGACCATTGTGACACGCCCCTTTAGGCAGACCGGAACCTGGTCACGTTAGGTGCAAATAGAAACCTATTATGTTGGCATATCTCTATACTTAAAGAATCTCTGGTAAATGTATGGTGTAAGTACCAGAACACTACCAAACTAGCAAACACCAGAACACTAGCACTTGATATTAGTGGTTACACCAGTTATTCCATTGCACCTAATGAGGTGGCTAAACCTTGTTACTGAGAAGAAGAAGAAAAATAAAAACCTGAAAAGAAAACATCCAAGTTTGATCCAAATAGTGCAGAATCAGGTATATCACTCAGTAACTGTATAGACCAGATACTCAATGAAGATACTGAGTGGTGTGTTGAAAGGAAATATGGCAGGTTTTGTTTTTTTACTTCTACTTTTAATTTGGCCACCGCAGCAAGTATAGCAACCTTCACAGGTTTTTACTCGCCAAACAAAACACTCGCTTCAAAACACTGAGACTCAAAGACCAGCAAAACACACACTTGCACTCATAGACGGGATTGTTGGAGTTGTCAGAGTAGGCCTCTCCCTTGAACAAATGCAAAACGCTGCATACTGATATATACTGTACATGTTGATGGAAATTCATCTCCAACAAACTCAAGCACTCAGATTCAACATAGCCAACACAGTCAGAAGATATGAACTCAAACTCGACCGAGAATAAACAGGAAAGCTTTGAAGCTGTTAAATAACTATCACCACAATCAGTCTCTTCGCCCAAACTTCTAACTGCATCAGAGGCTTTTCAGCTCCCATCAGAGAGCAAAGGAATGTATTCGCCTTACCTTCGTCTTCCTCCGTCACTCCTCCTCCTCCTCTTCCTCCTTAGTAGTCTTCCTCTAAAGTCACACACCTGAACAGTCCGCTATTCTTCCGTCTTTTTTGTCCTTTCTTCTCTTCCCTTCTGTCCTCTCTCCTCTTCTCTCAATCCCCTCTCCCAAAGAACTGGGGGAATTGTTTTCTCCTTTTGGAGAACCCCCACAGAAAGGTTACAGGGAGCTTCTCATTGATCAAGCTTGCTGTTTCCTTTCTCTGCCTAGTTTGATTTCTGTCTTTATTTGCCTGTCTATTGCCTGCTGTTGATCCACATAGCCGTGTATCCGCTCTGCAGTATGAATGCCTACGCTGCAGTAGGAATAGCCGGAGTACTACGGTAGCAGCTCTATCAGCAGTAGTAGCAGCAGCAGCCACAGTAGCAGTAGCAGTGGAAACAGCCCCGCACCGACTGGCTGACTGGCTCAGTACCTCAGTACGGGAGACTACAGAACCGGGGAGGGAGCAGTAGTACGGTGTGTGTGTGTGTGTGTGTGTGTGTGTGTGTGTGTGTGTGTGTGTGTGTGTGTGTGTGTGTGTGTGTGTGTGTGTGTGTGTGTGTGTTGTGTGTGTGTGTGTGTGTGTGTGTGTGTGTGTGTGTGTGTGTGTGAGAGAGGGAGAGAGAGAGAGAGAGAGAGAGAGAGAGAGAGAGAGAGAGAGAGAGAGAGAGAGAGAGAGAGAGAGAGAGAGAGAGAGAGAGAGAGAGAGAGAGAGCTAGCATGCAAACACACACACACACACACACACACACACACACACACACAGGCCTATGTCGTCCTTGCCTTTCTCACCATTCTCACAAGCTGGACGCACACACACAACCATCATCAATCAGTCATTCTGGCAGTCACTTTCATCCAACCATGATTGTGCATCACTCTCTCTTTATTTTTCGTGCTCTTTAACTTTTTCATCTATACTCTATACTCCGTAAATGCCTTACATCCCCCCCTCTCTCTCCCCTCCCAACACCTTCTCCCTTCATTCATTATCATTCATTCTCCCCTGTTCTCCCATACAGTGCCTGTCGTCATACAATTGTCTGTGTGGGTCTCAGCAGGTTTACATTTTGGGAAGACTAAACTACTCTACGTCACTGGCTGAACTACGTCACTGTCTGCACACTCATTGGCTACACACCACCCTCTCACTCATTCACTCACCGTCTTACTCACTAGCATGCTCCCTCCTCATCGCTGTCTGCCAAGCACTCACACTGAACAGACGCATCAGGCTGGGATTGCTGGGGGGAGGAGGAGGGGGTTAGTGGAGACGAGAGGTGGAGGTATAGTGGTGGGGGTGGCGGTGGGGGTGATGAGGGAGGAGAATGGGGTGGCTGATATGTGGGGGGGGGGGGGGTGGATTAACCACAATCTCTCTGCACTGCCACACACAGTCACAACACACACACACAGATACATACATGCACACACACACACAAACACACGCACACACACACACACACACACACACACACCACACCCACACACACACACACACACACACACATTAGCACGCCCGCCATCCCATGCCGCTCCCAGGGAGAAGCGCCTCATTTCTCACCACCAATATAGTGATTAGCTTAAACTGTTTACACACACTTCACAATGGGGAAATAATATGGGCAAATGAGAGGGCTTTTGTGCAATACACCACGCTGAGCCCCGGGTCTGTCCTTGTGTTTGTGTTTGTGTTTATGTTTGTGTGTGATGAGAAGGCCGTGATGCTTAGTGGTTTCAGAGGGCTCCCGCGATGACAAAGTGCGTCAATGACAAGGGTGTCGTTCAAGGGGGGTAAAGTGTGACTGAGTAACCAAGACCCCATGTAGGCCTATAGGGGGTCCAACCACAGATGCAGATATATGGCTGGGGGGGGGGTCCATTGGAGCTGATTGCACATAGGGCCCAAAATGTGCTGCTACGCCTTTGGTCAATGATAGGCTACTATAAGCTGTTTGAAGCTGTAGGCTGTAGCACAGGGAAGGGGGGTGCTCACAAGATGGACTAGGTAATAATGTGATGATTTGGGAATGGCGGAAAATATATTATATGATATAATATCATAGTGGTGTTGTTTATTAACTAATTAGACATCACAAGAGAGGAGGCGTGCTGTGGCGCTGCACGTTCAACACCTATTCATAGATACGGGTGGCTTTCATGCTCATGGGGACCCAGGTTCGAATCCAGCCTGTCATTTCCTAACCCTTTCCCTATCTCTTGAACAAACAAATATACTTTTTTTTTTTAAAGAGAGAGAGAGAGAGAGAGAGAGAGAGAGAGAGAGAGAGAGAGAGAGAGAGAGAGAGAGAGAGAGAGAGAGAGAGAGAGAGAGAGAGAGAGAGAGAGAGAGATCACAAGAGAGATCATTAGAGATCAAATGATGTTAGAATATGGATAGAAATATTTTCCTCTGCTGATGTGGAT
>NC_085862.1:16943626-16948626 GCF_034702125.1 Engraulis encrasicolus | reverse complement strand
ATACTAGTTCACAGTTAAAAGAGGTTTGTGTGATTCTTGACTAAACAATAATGACTAAATAATACATTCACTTCCTGATAAGAAAAACACGCTTCAGTGATTTGTGTCCACTGTTACGTACAAGCCCTTAGCTGTCAGCTAAAACACAGTACAAGAAAAGGCTAGTCTAGGGGTATGCACATCTAATGAATTAATGAATGAATGAAACCTTTATTGGCCCTATTTAAAAGTTGCATGCTTCTAGATACAAACAATATTGAGCGTCTACCGGTATTTTATTTTCAATATAAGACGGCCTGTACTAGAGTCCTGGGGGTAGGGGGTAATATTCAGAGATGGACCATTTTATCAATGACAGCTGAGGAACTGTAAACTAGGTGTTGTTGTGACATGCCAGTAAAGTACATCTACAGTGTATGCGGAGCAGTGTGTGTTTGGTACATTTAAGAATGGAGCTTGCCTATAACATGGAACGTCTGAGCCTACACAGCAAAGTTATCAGAGTTAGATACCCAGTGTTCAGCCAAAAAGAGTTGCAGCAACACTACACAGTGTTATTTGACTCCTCTGGATCTGAGTTGTTGAGTTAAGAGAGCTAGAGAGTTAATGTTTAACTCCCTCGAGAGTTATGAAAACCACGCCTCCCCGAATTTCAAATGATTTGGCAACATGAGCAGCCTTTGTTTTTTTTTTTGAGTCCCCTATAAGTGAACCAAACGCAATCCTCTGTAAGTGACCCAAGTTGTGAAACAACAGACAAAGAACTCTGTTCTGTTTTTCTTCACATTGTGTGTATATTATAAAAAGTAGGTGCTCTTTCTGGTCATGTTAGGCTTTTTGAGTTCTCTTGTTGTTCAACAGTTTGTGCGACGGTTAAGGACTACAAATGGCAACAGTTTGCACAGTTTGCAGTAATTCACTGTAACATATTTCTCCGGTTACAGCCTATGAACAGTTTAGCCTCATTTAATGTGTAAAATATAGGCTAGCATAATTTGAAAAAGTCTACCTGGAACAGTAATCCCTTGATTCAGTCTCTTAGAAGTAGCCCAGTCTATTTGGAACTGACGTTCTACCCCATCCAAATCAATCTGTCAATCAATTCCTGACCTCACCTGAGTGCTAAGGGCTGTCATGAAATTATTCAATTACTGCCTGCACCTGGGGTCACTCGGGTCACATGGTTCACTTGAACAGGTATTTAAACCGGTACTGTTGCATTGTACTACTCCCTGGTTGCTAGCTAGCCAGATTAGCTGGTCACGTTGCAAGGGTGGCTGTATGCCTTGCTAACTATCTTGTTTGTTATCTTGCTTGCCAGCTAGCTGTGGCCTACATTTTCCGTCAGGTTATTTTCAGGCCGTTTTTAATAATATCTGAGGAATGCATTTGCATGCCTTTCATTGATGATACTAGACTGGTCCAGAGACGATCTAACCCTAAGCAACAGTATCTCTGACTGGTCCACCTGCCAGCACTAGGCAATTAGGCATTTATTTTAAGTATCTAATTAGGTTGATGTTTATTGGACTCCAGTGAGTATATCCAGTCCAATAACTTTTCTGTTTGTAACTACGTATAATTGGACTCACCTGAGTATAATCAGTCCAATCAGTTGTCTAATTGTAACTCTATAATTGGACTCACCTGAGTATAATCACCAATCAGTTGTCTGATTGTAACTCTATTCAGTGTGTAATGGCAATTTAACACTATTTGGTGTTACCAGGGAGTTAATAACTAACTCTGCTTGGAGTTACTACAACTCTCTGAGCATTAACACTTTTTGGAGTGTTCTACCAACACTCCACAGATTGGGACAATATAAACACTTTCATAGTGTTAGGATTAACACTCTTATAGTTGATTCTAACTCCCTGGAATTTGCTGTATGGTTTGCGAGTACTCCTGGCCTGGAGTCTCCTCTCCTCTCTACTCTGCTTTCCTCTCCGGGCATGGACAAAGGTGCACTCAGTCTATCCTTGTGTGATTCTTTTGTGTGTTTTTGCGGCTGTTTTGGTGACTTCATTCCCAGATTCAATTACCCTTCATAAAAGTTCCACAATGTCACTGAGAACATTATTTGACAGACTCTCTCCCATCCACAATGATGAATGGCTCCACAACTGAAATGATGATCTTGTTTTGAATTGAGAGCACTTCTGTTGCACTCACCCCAAAAACGCAAGTATGTTCAACTGCAGTGTGCAGGGCGGGGGGCAGGTCTGGATCACATCTCCCTCCTCCCCCCTGAGCACATCTTCCTCCTCCCCCCTGAGCACATCGAGTGCCTCCCCCTTGTCATTCAGCGGCAGCGCTAAGCTTCTACATGGGAAGAAAAATAGCTCTGGAAGTCACTGCACCGTGCAGAGCAGAGACGCAGAGTTTTCACAAATAAAATCACTCTCTCTCTACTCCACTAATGTATAATGGTTTGGTGAGTGTAGGAAACACGAGCGGGGAGCTTTGAGTGAACCGCGCGATGAACAGCACGCGACCCTGTTTAGTAGGCCTATAATTTATTAATCCCGAGGGAAATTAATATAAGCTATTATTATTATTATTAGCTAATATAAGCTACATAGCCTATTTGTTAACGCATGGGTCTAATTTGAATTAATATTAAGTGTCTCTTCTTAGTATCTTAGTTTGAAGACCAGATATTTGGTGCCAGTTTCTAAAATTCGAAAGATGGGTAGGCTACTACAAGAAAACTAAAGTAGGCAGTAAAACGCCTGTGCAGTGGCGAATTAGGCTACTCCGTGTGTGATCCGCTGGAAATTAAACATAGGCCTACCCATCATTGAAAAGCATGAGCACATTCTTCAAAGTCCCAAAGCCTGGATGCTGTCGCCACAATCTCTTTAGGATTGGGGACTGGACTCTGAGCAGGCCATTGCAGTAGCCTTTGGTAGGCCTATCCTTCGTGCATCTGCCCCGCTTCCAAACTGACACCCTGACACATTCAACATTAACCTTTTGTTTTTAACCGTCTAACAGCGCTTAACATTATCATTAAATCAATGGAACCTAAAGCAGTTGCAGAGACCGTTTCAATCTTCTCCTTTACTATGAAAGAGAAAGTAAGGTCCAGGACAAATTATTCTATGTAAATGGAAATAAACACTCATGCAATTGGAACGTGGAAAATGAAAATTAAATATATTTAGTAGGCTAAATATATTTAATTAGCACTCCAAACGACGAGACATGATACAAGCTGTGTGCATAGAATAGCCTACAGTGTAGCCAACTACGCATTCACTATTGATGAATGATTCTATGCCCAGTGTTTAGTAAATGTAGGCCTATTTACTTAACACTCCAAACGACGAGACACGATACAATCTCCCTAGAATACAGGGTAACGCATTCGCTACTGATGGATGATTCTATGTCCAGTGTTTAGTAGGTCTAAATATATTTACTTAACACTTCAAACGACGAGACACGATAACAAGCTGTGTGCATAGAATAAGCCTACTGCATTCGCCAGATAATTTGGGTCCATTTCTCAAATATGGTGCGCTATCATGATTGACGAATGATTCTATGTCCAGTGTTTAGTAAATATATTTATTTAACCAACGACGAGACATAGGCCTAATACAAACCACTTCACACCGCAATTAGCCTACATAGGCATTATTATTGTCCAAAGCAGCTATAAGAGTCATCAATGTATGCTGGTGTGCTACACTTGGGCATGAATGATTCTATGTCCAGTGTTTAGTAAATACATTTATTTAGCACTCCAAACGACGAGACACGATACAAGCTGTGTGCATAGAATAGTGTAGGCCTATGCATTCGCCGGAGAAGACATTTGTCGCAAATTCTCAAATAGGGTGACGTAGGGATGGTGTGGGACTGTACAGACTACTATAATAGGAAAAATAGGAGGGGCGAGATCCAAAATGGGAGGGGCAGGATCTCAGAAATCCAGACCTGCCCACTTCTGCAAACTGCAGTTGGATGCTACTCCAAAAACGGATGCTGTGTTAAGGCAGAGTCGGCCTAAAGGTGAATCACATCATGGTACTACCAACCCCCCCCCAACACTCTGTCTCTGTCTCTCTGTCTCTCTGTCTCTCTGTCTCTCTCTCTCTCTCTCTCTCTCTCTCTCTCTCTCTGTCTCTCTCTCTCTCTCTCTCTCTCTCTCTCTCTCTCAGTGTTTCAACCCGTAGTTGATAAATCACGAATGCTGCATTTCCCAGTAAATATTTGCATGAGCTAATTGGGATCATTAATGTGTGCGGCTGCGGCACAAAGGTGCGGGGGTGCTGCGGTGTGGCGTCGAGTGACTGGCTAAGTACACACTCCTCTGTGTACATAGAGCACCTCGTATGCAGACTAGTGTGTGGCGTGCAGACAGGCATCTGTAGACGTGTGTGTGTGTACAAGTGCATTAATAATCTGTGGGGTGCGTGTGAAAGGTTGGGGAGGTGAAAGAGAGAAACACGTTTGTGTGTGTGTGCATGTGCGTGTATGCGTGCGTGTGTGTCTATCGGAGCGCTTGGAGTAACAGTGTAGCAGCTTGTGCAGGCATCCAGGTTCTCAGTGCTCTAATTGGCCGTCATACTTTAAAAGCCTTGTGGAGCTCCTGATGAGCTGACCTCCGTCTCCTATACCTTTTTTTTATTTCTTTTTTTTAAAGTATTTTTTTGGGTCTTTTCAGCCTTTATTGTTTTTTGTTAGACAGGATAGTGGAGGAGAGACAGGAAGTGAGCTGGGAGAGTGAGATGGGGAAGGACCGGCAAAGGACCCGGAATTGAATCCGGGTCGGTCGAGTGGTAAACGTGTGCCCTACCATATCAGCCACGGTAGGGCCCCATTTCCTTTCTCTGATCTCATATACTTCCCGGCTCAAACCCCATAGCTTCGACATCCTAGATCTGACCTCCCATCTCGAACTTTCCATTTCCTATAGACCTCCCAGCTCCGACCTCCCAGCTCCGTCCTCCTATCTCCAACCTTCCAGCTCGAACCCATCTCCTACT